>NC_066893.1:16385797-16575797 GCF_022985175.1 Labeo rohita
TGATAAAACTCACCTGTTTGTAACTTTGTAGTAAACCTGAAGACACTGATTAGCTTGTTCAGGTGAGTTTAATCAGGGTTGAAGCTACACACTGCAAGGACATCGGCCCTCCAGAACCACGTCTGCCCGGGCCTGCCCTAAATGGCATAACTTAAATTTTTTGTTTCTTTTGCATTTTAATAGTTTTTTTTTTTTTTTTTTACTTAAAAATGTTCAAACTGCGTTATTTACGGCATTTTAAATGAAGAAACAGAGTTGTGGCACTCATTATCCCCCTAAACGTCAGTTGCAGCACTCATTATCCCCTAAACCAGACATGGACAAACTCGGTCCTGGAGGGCTGGTGTCCTTGCAGAGTTTAGCTCCAACCCTGATAAAACTCACCTGTTTTTAACTTTCTAGTAAACCCGAAGACACTGATTAGCTTGTTCAGGTGTGTTTAATCAGGGTTGAAGCTAAACTCTGAAGGGACACCGGCCCTCCAGGACCGAGTCTGCACAGGCCTGCCCTAAACAGCGTAACTTAAATTTATTTATTTTTTTCTTTTGCATTTTACTAGCTTTTTTTTTTTAATTGTCAAACTGCGTTATTTGCGGCATTTTAAAATAACAGAAAGCGACGTCAGTTGCGGCACTCATTATCGAAAATTCATTTAAGTTTCACCATTTAGGGGATAATGAGTGCCGCAACTGACTGCGCTCTCCGTTGTACAACACCGTTTAGGGCAGAACTGGGCAAGCTCTATCCTGGAGGGTTGGTGTCTCTGCAGAGTTTAGCTCCAACCCTGATAAAACTCACCTGAACAAGCTAATCAGTGTCTTCAGGTTTACTAGAAAGCAACAAACTGGTGAGTTTTATCAGGGTTGAAGTTAAACTCTGCAGGGACACCGGCCCTCCAGGATAGAGCTTGCCCAGTTCTGCCCTAAACGGTGTTGTACGACGGAGAGTGCAGTCAGTTGCAGCACTCATTATCCCCTAAACGGCGCAACTTAAATGAATTTTTTTTCATTTTGTATTTTACTAGTTTTATTTAAAAATTGTCAAACTGCGTTATTTACGGCATTTTAAATGACAGAAAGCGACGTCAGTTGCGGCACTCATTATTCCCTAAATGGTGTAACTTACATTTATTTTTTTATTTTGCATTTTACTAGATTCCCTTATTTGAAAATTGTCAAACAGCGCTATTTGCGGCATTTTAAGTGACAGAAAGCGACGTCAGTTGCGGCACTCATTATCGAAAATTCATTTAAGTTACGCCATTTAGGAGATAATGAGTGCCGCAACTGACAGCGCTCTCTGTCGTACAACACCGTTTAGGGCAGAACTGGACAAGGTCTATCCTGGAGGGTTGGTGTCTCTGCAGAGTTTAGCTCCAACCCTGATAAAACTCACCTGAACAAGCTAATCAGTGTCTTCAGGTTTACTAGAAAGCTACAAACTGGTGAGTTTTATCAGGGTTGGAGTTAAACTCTGCAGGAACACCGGCCCTCCAGGATAGAGCTTCCCCAGTTCTGTCCTAAACGGTGTTAGTTGCAGTTGCAGCACTCATTATCCCCTGAATGGCGCAACTTAATTTTTTTATTTTATTTTGCATTTTACTAGTTTCTTTATTTGAAAATTGTCAAACAGCGTTATTTATATAAAATAACATGTGGTTTACTAACAATTTCTTTTTGAAACAATGAACGTATAGCCTTATTATTATTTTTTCCCTAGATGAAAAACAAATTCTAGAAACGTCTTTTCGAAGCTTCGCATCGCCATCATTTTCCACAAGTTGATATGATTCCTTAGGGTCTTAATGAAAAGTCTCTAATATACTTTGATTAAAAATTCTCAGTGGTTTTGTAAAACAACACCCTTTTTACCTTGCCAAAATCAGCTCTGCAAAAATCATCTCATTCTAAGGGGTTGTTCCTTTAAATGCAAATAAGCTCTGCTCGCCCCGCCCCTCTCTTCTCTCTGTGGAAAGACGGTCTTGAGCAATTCCAGCGTTACGGACGTGACATTTGCAGTCAAAACCTGAAATATAAATTCTTCTAAATTATGCTTATTACCAATATATTGAACCATCTCTTTATATTTTTCTAAACCCCTTAAAAGAGAGTCCAGACATCAGAAAAGTTTTGGTCTATAAACCTGTTTAATATTTTAAATGAGGGAAAAACACATGCGTTACGGACGTGACAAAAAAAGACACGAGTCTCTGGGAGACAATATATTTTGTAAAATTTCTGCGAATTGCAATGCAAAAACTAGAAGCAACAATATCTGCCGAATGGAGAAGGGTTGGCTATTTAGAAAGCATGTAATGTTAATTTGATTTATATTTTCGTTTTTGTGTTCCACACGAAAAATCAGTGTTACGGACGTGACATCTCTCCGTTACGGACGTGACCGATCTGAAAAGCGGAATTGATTCGACTATAAAAACGCCTATAAAAATACTTTCAAAGCTATAATAGAGCTGTTTAGTGGGTATTTAATAGGGGTGCCCCACGCTAAAGATTTTTCTAGTTAACTAGTCGTTCGTAGGCTTTTCAACTAATCGCGCATTTATATTAAATCAATAGGCCTACTAATCCATAATAACCTTTAATATATTTTGCGCTCAAGCACACGTATAAAGTTTGCCTCAAAGCACAGGCAAAAGTAGCCTTATGATTATTAATGTATAGAAAAAGCAGATATTTTTATTATTTATTAATAAACTAATGTTTTTCTGTCGGCTGCAAGATGAAACTCACAGTGGTAACTCTCATCTCCACAGTAGCCTACTGGTTGCGCCTTTAGAGAGAAATGCAATTCAGACATAATCAGGGAGTATTTAATTTCGTTTTTTTGTTTGTTTGTTTAAAAGCAGACATTTCGAGTTTTCTGTAGATATATTTCTCTATGTGAGACACACATGCTGAGTTTTGGTTCTTTTTGGAGACGCGCTCCAGTTCAGAGACGGCAGAAAGAACATCCTGTTTGTTTTCATTATTTTACAATATCAGAACGTTTATTATGAATTTACATAAATAAAGTCAGTTTCGAATTGATTTTAAATTGTTTCATTATCAGGAAAAAAATGCAAGTGATCGCGCAGGCGCCCCCTTTCATGCATGCGCACTGATATTCCGCACAAACGCGGGCCAAAAATATAGCACATGTATAGCCTAAAGGTTAACGCTAAAGTTTGCAATACACATTAAAATAAATCCTCACCAGTCTACATCCCAGGCAGGTGCAGTTATAACCTATAAATTGAAGGCTGACGTTCGTTTAACTGACCAACGGCGCTCAAATTCATTGATCATAGTTGTTAATCAAGATCATGGACGTCGCTAGGCCATTTTTAGCCCCCCTAAAATGACTGCTCAGCCTCCCTAAAATTTTGCGATTAGCTCCATAAACTGCACACGAATTCGTGATCGTCTCAGTCCCTTTTATATTTAATAAGAAAGTTGCAGCAAACCTTGATCGGCTCCTCCTGTCTTTCAGCGCGTTCTTCTTTTTCAGTCCGCGGCGGCGCAGAGTGAGAAAAAGAGGACAAGGTGTGTCCTCTACAACCCAAATAGGGTTGTACTAGGGAACAAAAAAAAAAATTATCCACGTCGGGCAGGAGCTCGATTTCAATTTTCGTTTTTGTGTTTTAGAGGGAAAAAAATCAATAAAGCGAAATTTATAACACTATGGAAAAGTTTTCAGAGTCCTTGACTCTGCAAATATGAAATTCACGAAATCTCCACTGAAGAGAGAAATGCATTCACAGATTACATAAACAGGCTAGTAGCCTATTTGATTTCGTTTTGAATTGGTTCGCTAAAAGTAGGCAAGCTTTCTTTAGATTTATTTCTTATGTATTTAAGGCACCCCAATTTTAAGTTTGTTATCGGAAAAAATGCAAGACCACGCGGGCGCCTTCCTGTCATGCTTGAGCATTAATTCGTTTCCGAACAAACATTTAAATATGGATAATAGCTTTGAGCACATTTATATTAGGTTAACACTAGAGTGTGGGATCCGCATTAGTATAACCTGCAAATTGAAGGCTGTATAATAACGGGCTGACGTCGATGCCGCTCCAATTCGTTGTTGTTGTTGACACTTGTTTCAGTGACTCTCATAAACCTGTTTTAATAAATCTCTAATGCATTAAATAATAAAGATATCAAACAGGATAAGTTACTGAATATTGTACACACATAAATATTTATAAAATGCTAGACTGCGAATAAGACAGTTTCACATTTTGCAACTGCATCTGCATAACATAGTGAATACAAAATAACACCAAACAAGATTTTTAATGAAGAAAAATATTTAGACAAATAAGAATGAATGATGTTACTCCACAGCACATCTCTTGCGCGTCACGCTCAACAGCATGCGCGCCGTTCATGCAAATCTTGCTCTCATGAATGCAGCACACAGCTACACAAGTTATGTGAAACACACAAAAGTTTTAAAGACGACATGATGACATGAACATTATGACATTTGAAATAGTTTTGGCGATTTGTCCTTCAGTCCGTCTGTGCATTTCTGACCCGCACAGCAGATGCAGTCTTAGCTAAAACGCTGAGAGTGAGAATGTTCTCGCTGAGAAAGCAATTTCTAAAATGTTAGAATTAATTAATTTCTAAAATGTTATGATACATAAAGCCTAAAACAGATCACAGCAGTCTAGACCTACACAGTATAGGCTATCAATCATCAGCAACTTGGTAAACATGCGTGCCGGTATAAGATTTAATACGAAGCGTCCGTAACGGTCACGTCCGTAACGCATTATATGATTGATAAGAGCAAAGAATAGAGATGAGCTGTTGGTCATAATTAGCATGGCCATTGTACAGTTAGCTTTGTACAGAAAGTTTCAAGTTAATTGCATTAATAATTACTATATTATATAAACGTAATCTTTAAAATGTTACGGACGTGACACAGCGCTGAAGCGTCCAGACATCATAAATCAAGCCCTTATAAATCCAAAAATCATCGCTGTTTAGACAAAGTGAGTTTATTTACTTTTCAGACAGGCCTCCATCTTTCTACAAAATACTTACTGTTGACATCAAATAAATAATGGGCAGTCTTTGATCTCTCATTTGAAAACATGAAATACCGTCGAATAAAAATGTAATTTTACTTTTAGGCGCACCCCTTATATGTGGTGGATAAACATAACGATTTCTTTCAAATTTCTGTTAAAGCACATCAGCACAGTAAAATACAGACCTAAATGCACAAGTTAAACGGGGTTTTATTCTTTTGGTAAAAATGTTATTTTTTGATGGTAAGGTTGACATTTGCATGGAATTGCTTGTTTACATTAGCCGCTAAACTTCCTAAATACCACGTTATAAGGAAAGGCGATCGCAAAGATTCATAAAAAACGCTTATACACACTTCTGCTGTAAGTGAAACTGGATCAGGAATGATTCGCGCGAACACAGACGGATATATGTAGATCGGAGGCGCATTCCCTTCACAAACAAACGTAATCCACTACATCTTCAGCAGCTCAGATGTCCGGAGTAAATGACGACCAATATGTTCATTATTACATCCAGCAACACAACACCTCAACCGCTCAATCGCAGATATTATTGTCTAACTTACATCCCTGCTCCGGCATTGAAACAAGGAAAGTTACTGGACTGTGACAGCTAATCTGAGGTAAAATGCTCATGTCCAGGGGCGTTTCTAGGATTTAAAAACATCAGGGGCTAGTGGTAGTGGGTGGGAGCTCACATCATGCTCACATAAGATTTGATGATATGTCTATGTAAATTAATTTTTACTTAAAATCTTATCTGCAGTATTTATCGTCTTTTCGAGCAGGATAAGCGATGTTTTGAAATCGTTCAGGTGGGTGTGTCAGCTGCGCATTTGCCGACACAGTTTTGATCCAACACAAAATATATTTCTTAACGTAAGACATTATGCAGGAAATAGTAAACATGAACATTATATCTGGAATTAGTATCTAAAATTGATTCGAATATATAATAAAAAATACAATACAAGCCTGTTATATTGCTCTGTGCTGTACTGAAATTCAAATCTTGGAAATAAAGCTTGATGTCTTTAAAATCCGTACCAAATGTAATTAGTCAGCGTTATTCCTCCAAGTTATGATGTGCGTATTTTAATGTCCCTAAGTGAGCAACATCTATTTTAAACTCTTAACGATCGCGCAAATTCTTTTATATTAAGTGCCTTAAATTACATTTATCTGACTGTAACACTACCTGATTTTGCTCAGTTTCGTCAATGAAAATAGTCTGAAACAAAGTCACAACAAGCCGCATCTCTATTCAAACACAGATGTGTTCCGTTTATGAATGAACGGGCGTTTTTAAACGAATCTGAGTCATTGATTCAATTACCCATTCCTAAAGAGTCACTTCACTCCTGAAAAAATGATTCAGTGATAAAATCAGTGACTTAACGCCATCTGCTGACAGTTTTAGTTTCATTTTTAACGTTTAATTTTCATTTTATCTTTTTAGTTATTTAAATCATTTTAAAATGTTATATTTAACATTTTTGCATTATTAACGTTTATTATTAACATTTATCTCAACACGAATGTTATGTAGGCTGAATTAAACGTTTAAATCATTACCTGCTTCAGAATCATGTTAACGAAATCATTGTTGAAACATTCATTTAGCCTGTAACGTTACGAATAAAAACAGCACAAACAATTATTAACTGTACAAGGCAAATTATATGTATACAAAGCATACATTTTTTATTAAAAGTTTTCAGAATGAGCATTTTGTCATTTGTAAACATGGTGAACATCCGATGTTTATCATGTTCATGATGTTCGCTACTGTAATGTATATTTTTAATAAGCAGAGCGAATTCCCGACATTAAACAATAACCGTTTACATGCTTAGGACGTTTGCGCTGTGAGAAAGTACAGTGAGACGTCAGATATGAAAACGCTGAGTTGTTAGGTGATGTTTTCTCATTAAAGTCGTATTATTTCCCATTCATTCAATAAAATGTTTGCCAATACTAGGGAATAGTAATATGGCGGCGCAGTGGGTTCACTTCTATGACGTCATGAGCAATCCAGTTCTCTATTATAGATCAGTGGTTCAACTTTTAAACTTAATTGGCTAAGAAATTGTCTAAAAAATTACAATTCTGTGTGGTTTTATATCCCACAATGTATCTTTCAAAAACTTGGAGGGTTGTCCTTTCTTTTGAGATGTAACTTTCTTCCAGGGAAGTTACCTGTTAAATTATCTAAATTTCACCAGCAAGTATTATTGGCTTGGAAAATTTGTTTTCATCACAACTTTTCTCCACATAAAATGCTTTTATGGAACAATTGTCTCATCACTTCTAGGAATAAATCGTTATTTTTGCGTAGGTGGTTTGAAAGGAATATTTATTTTGTTATGGATATGTTCTATGAGAGTGGAAACATTTTGTCTTATGAAGACTTTATGCAAGTTTACAATTTCCCATCCCCTTTAAAGAATTTAAACAAGTGGTTAAAGCTATTCCAAATGGGTTGATACAACTAATAAATAATCATCTCTCTTATGGAAGCAATGAAAGAATATTTCCAGAATTAAAAGTTGATGGTATTACAATACATTCTTCCTCTTGTAATAATAAAAATATTAGACAAATTTTGCAATCAAAACATAAAATCTCACCTAGAGGAAAATTCTTTTGGAATGCAAAAATTTCTGATATTAATTGGAAAACGACCTGGTCAAATCCTTATAAATTCTGTATTTTGAATAAAGTTAAAGAGGTGCATTTCAAAATACTTCACAAACTTTACCCATGTAAATTAGCTCTTTCTAAATTCATGGACATTGACAATACTTGTAGTTTCTGTAATGCACATGAGGAAGATTTGTGTCATTTGTTTTATGATTGTGATTTGTCTCTTAAATTTTGGTCTGATGTTAGTGCCTTTCTATTTCTGCAAAGAAATGTCAACTATATGCTTTCTTTAAAAGATGTGATTTGTACTTATTCACACAAAAGTAAAATGATTGAGTATGTTGTTAACTTTTACATTTTACAAGGTAAATATTATATTCATAAACAGAAATTTGCCAAATGCATACCAAAGTGTAATTTATTTTTATTAGAAATGGAGATTTTGAAAAAGTCTCTAATGCAAATTAACAATAAAAAGAATGTCATATTGTTAGATTTCATAGAGAAATTCTTTTCTGATATAGCTCCCCCGCTGCAACTGTTGAATATGTCCTAAGGAAAAAGGAAGAAAATGTTAACTATTGTTTAGTTGTTTCAATGGTTTTTGTTTTATTTTATGTTTATATATAAATAATTTTTTGTTTGTTTATTTTATTTTATCTTTTATTTATTTTTTATCCATTTTGTTTTTCTCTCTTTAAAACTCTGTTTTACTGTATAAGATTGCTTAATATTTTGTATGTCTGGATTTACTTGTTATTGTTTTTGTAATGTTCAATCTTTTTTCTTGAATAATAAAAAAAAAAAAAAAAAAAAAAAAAAAGATCAGTGGTTCAAACACAACATGAAAAAGTGAACTTAGCATCCGATGACCCCTTTAAGAAAAGTTTAAAAAATCTCGTCTGGTGAACCCAGTCTCGTGTCTGGTCTCGAGGGATAAGTGTCTGGTCACACCCCTAATATACACCTAAATAATATCTTATATATACACATTATGTAGACACCTTTATTTTGGATGTGATTAATCACGATTAATCGATTCGACATTAAGTAATAGATAGAAAAAAGTCTTGTTGGTTGCTGGTCTAAAACGCTAGGGTAAAATAAGTGCAAAAGTGTCCTTTATAACCCTCATTCACCCTTTTTTAGCTATAGCCGCTAATTAGTTTTTGCTACCCCAGTAGTGCTCTTTGGTCACCATTAAACTAAACGGTTGCCCGTCTATAGTCATAACGGAGGCCGTTTCGCGTGAATTACGACCAAAAATCCATTTGCTCTATGTAGCTTTACCTGCAGTATGAGAGCGGTGATTAGCGCTTTAAATGCTGCCAGACATGTGGGAGCGACAGAAGCCTCGTCCCTGCAGTGATTGATGTGACTCATGTGGCTCTGAATGGCTTTGCTGTCACAGATAAAGGGCCACAGACGAGATTCAAGTGGACAGGCCGCTTTTACCCTCCGGCAGCATCCTGCGTCGTTAGAGAAACTCACCTCGGCCGGTCTGACAACCAACCCTCCCGGACAGTCCACAAGTCAGACACCTTGGCAGGTAGAGATGTGAGTGAATGGATCCCCTCAAGGGAAGGGGATAGAAACAACGGACGGCACCTTAATATCGAAAGCAGAAAATACAGCTCGAAATGTGCTTAAAGTAGAGTTACGGGACATAATGGATTTTAGAAAGTGAATAAAAGCCTCTCCATCAATGACAGGAATGATTTTGTACCGGAGTAAGTTTGGGTTGCGGTGGAGAAACTGAAATGAGGGGGAGTGATGCCCTCTAGTGGACAGGATATGACGCTAAGCAAAGCTAGGCTAGCTGTTTACAGAAGCAAAAAATAAAGACGCTACACACGTTAAGCCATTTTATCATTTTTTAAATGATCAAATGTTTCTTAGTTTTTATTAGATTTGATTCCGTGTGTAACCCACAAAAAAAGTCCTTCAGAGCGTTAAACCATTGTAATGATGGTTATATTACATTATGCTAAATAAAACCATCAGGAAGAAAAGAAAATAAGTAGAACGTTTAAAGCGATTGTTTTTTACAGTAACGAAGGAAAATATACAGTACATCTGGCAAATATGGAGTTGTTTAGTGTTGTATAAGTAGGAAAAGAAGTCAACATCTTATTTGTTATGATGATGTACACATATTACACGATTTTCTCACATAGGTTCACAACGAGGGTTTTTTTTTTTTGTCTTTTTTTGTAATTTTCTTTACATTTGAAGCACAATATTTTACAGTTTATAGCAGAATGTCCTCCATTGTTGGCCAAAAAAGGGTGATTCAAGTTGATATAAAAATATTAAAAGAAAATGCTTTAAAAAGGAACAGTTACATGATATTTGCACATCCCCTGCACCACCGAAGTTCAACAGAAAGGACAACGTTCATTTCAACACAAATCAAACAGTGGCATTTGTAATAATTTACACAACACACATAATTTCCAAAATCCGATTATGTAGCTTGATTCATTCTGCAAACGGGCGTTAATTAAAACAAACGAAAGGTTTGTAAAGTACATTGACAGATAGCATCTATTTAATGGGATACTTCTGCTGTGATTGACCTTTTTTACAATAGATTTCCATCCTAGAACTGCCCAAAGAAAATATGGGACTTACTTGACATACAAAGCCCTTATGATTCATATGTCCAGACTACATGCATTAGACTCATTCTCTTAAGAACACATGCCAATGTTACTTCTGTAACACCGTACTTGCTTGCTTATAGCGAATTTATGTCTTATTAAGATAGTATGCTACAGTTTTAAATTAGATTTTATATGATCAATATATTCTAAATCAGATTTCAAATCAATTTTGGTGTATGCTGCATATTTATCTTATGTATATATCTATATATATGTTTTGGTACCTTTTATAAGGTCATAAAATATGTCGTTTTAATTACTCTTCCAGTAAACTTACAAAAAGGCTAGTAAAAATATGAATCCCTCTATCCATACATCATTTAGCAATCTCTTTGTCCACCTTTATGGCTATCTTCCCACATCAAACCTAAACTCTCAAAACATACCTTTCATGAACGGTTGTGCATCGTGAAACACTTTAATACAGCATAAACTATGGCATTTTGAAAGAAAGAGAAAAAAAGCTTATACTATTTTTTGCATTGTGACTACAGTAAATACAGTACAGGATGTCACATCCCTCCAAAACGTTTGATTTCTTTTACATCATTCTTCGTCATCGTCGCTTTTTTATTTAAGCCGTACGGAGTGCACGAAAAGAATCGTCTGAGATAACATCCGTTTCTTTAAAAAAATGCATGAATGAGAGCAAAAGACACAGATAGGCGTCGATGAAGCAAGGAAAGCCCAAGACGGAAAAAAAAACGTTTTAGTTTTTTGTTATTAGTAACTCGGGTGTTTAAAACACACATAAAACCACCTGCATTAGATACAACACTTCTTAATTTGAAAAAGCTTTTAAGAAAACACAGTTTTGGCCAGTGAGGCAACCTGTTGTTTGTTCAGCGCGGTTGTTGTGGTGATTTACCCTCACTGTAGACGTTGATTTATAACGGGTGCTGCATCTCGCTTACTTAGGCTGGCAGGTGAGTTTGTGGCTTGTGGGTCTGGTTGGCCGTTCGGCCGAGCGTCGTGGTTGGTTAGGGCCGCTGAATCCGAAATTTCAGAGTAGGCGACGATTCTTTTTGGTGGTTCAAACCCTGAAAGATACAATCACATAGCAGCTTCTTAAAGGAACAGTGCATCCTCATGTCATTTCAAACCTATACCAAAATACAGGTTTGAAACGACATCAGGGCGAGGAAAAAAAAACAACAGAATTTCTTTTCTTTTTTTTCCATATTGCCTAGTATAATTGCTAGTATAATTTTTAAAAAGGGGGAAAAACACATACAATTTCCAATAATTTATCTTATAATTAAAAAATACATTAATAATAAATGAAGAATTATAATGGTGTTTATTATTTATTTATCTCAATTATTCCAAACATTTGACCATTAGTGTATCCAATTATTTTTTTAAATAATTTTCCAGCAATTAACATATATATATATATATATATTATAATCAGTTCATTATTATTATCATATTATGTAACTGATAAAGCAATTAAGAAAAAAATAATTACAAATTCTAAATCAATAGATATAATAATAATTTAAAAAAAATCAGTGGATTATAATTATTCACATGTGGATAAATAAAGTATTTGCTATTTAGTTTGTTTTCATATATTTAAAAAATAATGCATTGATAAAAATGTAGATAAGCAAACTAACTAAATATCTTACTAATTACTAATATAGAAATATTGCTAAATAAAAATGGAAAATAATGAAAATAATTCTATTAATTTGTCATTACAAAATGACTAATCAATGCATTTGTTTAAGTTAATGGCTGCTGAAAATTATTATAATACTGTACTACATTTTTGGCTGTGTAAATGGAACTGATAAAGCAATTAAAAAAAACATAATTAATTAAAAAGATAAATTAATAGATATAATAAAAAAAGCAATTAAAAAAAACATAATTAATTAAAAAGATAAATTAATAGATATAATTAAAAAAATAATACATCATAATTATTCATGTGTGGATAAATAAAGAATTAGCAATTTTTTTCCCCATATATTTAAAAAAATATATTAATAAAAATGTAGATACTGTAAGAAAACTGTAACTAAATATCTTAATAATTACTAATACAGAATAATTGCTAAATGAAAATATAAAATAAATGAAAATAATTCTGTTAATTTCTCATTACAAAATAAACCATAAATACATTATTAATTTGTTCAAGTGGCTGCTGAAAATGATTTATTTTAAATTGTAATAATATTACAATAAATATTAGTGTTTGTACTTCATTTTTGATTCAATAAATGCTCTTAGCAAGCATAAGAAACTTCTTTGAAAAAAATTTATATAAAAATAGAAATATCTGTTATTTCAAACATCCAAACATTTAACCATTAGTGTATCCAATTATTTTCCAGTAATTTTAATTTCTAATCAGTTCATGTGGCTGTGTAAACAGAACTGACAAAGCAATTAACTTTTTAAAAAAAAGATAAAAGATTTTTATATATATATATATATATATATAATATATATATATATTAAAAAAATGGATTAATAACAATTTAGATAACAAAACTTTTAACTAAATATCTCACTAATTACTAATCAAGAAATATTGCTAAATAAAAATAGAAAATAATAAAAATAATTCTGTTAATTTCACATTATAATATGACTAATAAATGCACTTTTAATTTGTTTAAGTTAATGACTGCTAAAAATTATTTATTTTAAATTGTAATAATTACTACTTGTACTTCATTTTTGATATTTCATTCAATATCATTCATTTCATTCATGCACTTGGTGAGCATAAAAAAAAAAATTAAAAAAATTCTAAATTATTCCAAACATTTGACGATTAGTGTATCCAATTTTTTTTTACATATAATTTTCTAATATATATATATTATATAATCAGTGTGTTCATAGAACTGATAAAGCAATTAAGAAAGATATAATAGATATAATTTTAAAAACCAATAGATCATAATTATTCACATGTGGGTAAATAAAATATTTGCTATTTGTTTTTGTTATATATTTTAAAAAAAAGTTTAAGTTCATACTTACATGTAGTTATATATTTTTAAATTAATTTTGCTTGATTTGTAGCCTGCACTTAAACAATGCTATCAGTACAATATAATATTACATTATATATTATATATAATTTGGTAGTAAAAATGTAGATAAGTAGACTTTAACTAAATATCTTACTAAATACTAATATAGATTTATTGCTTAACAAAAATAGAAAATAATAAAAATAATTAATTTCTCATTACAAAATGACTAATAAATTACAATAAATTACAATTAATATTACTCTTTGAACTTCATTTTCAATTCAATAAATACTCTTGGTGAGCATAAGAGACTTCTTTAAAAAAAAGTAAAAAAAAATCTCATTTATTCCAAACATTTGACCATTACTAATCTATTTTTTTATATATATAATTTTCTAATAATTTAAAAAATATTTTTATATTTATAATCAGTTCACATGGCCATGTAAACGGCTAACAATCGAAAACTACAAAGTACCCTGGTAAATGTCTGTGTCTGCTCAACATCAGAAAGGACTCCAATTCAGCAGATGGTCTCCAGGTGACACTGGTTCTATAAGAAATTATCAAAGGAAAGAAAATGTCATTTACATTTAAGACGAGACAGCAGAGACAATCCAGATGAATAAAGGTTAGCGGCTGATTCTTTGAGGATAATAACAAGATGTGAAGATAATGAGGTCACAATACCAGATGTGTGAGGAGTCATCGGGTAGAGTTAGTCACGCTGGAAGAACAGAAACAGAACTTGCCTTTACCGTGTCATTCCACTGACGTGGAAGATCCTCTGGCTCTGGAGGGTAGGACATCCAAGACGGGCTCCGGTAGGAGGACGGTGGAGACAGGACGAAGTAGTCCGAGTAGCCGGGGCGGTTGGCAGATATGGCATATACTGCTGTCATTGGGTTTCCTGCGAAACGGAAGGCAGGTAAAAATAAATAAGTTCAAAAAGCCATTGTATGTGTTCAGAATACATAGTTTTATTGTATTTTCCCTCTGTGGATAACATGAATACATCTGGATCAGCAGCTAAACCTAGCGTTCTACTTTAAACTGACCTGAGTAGCTTGTCATCGACTCGTCGACAGTGACAGCGGGGAAAGGAGCTCGGTTGATTGGCAGGTAGGGGGTGCCATTGTGCTGACTCATCTCTGAGGCCTCAGAGACGCGAGGCTTCAGACTCATGTCTGGTGTGGAGCTACAATAACAGATGAAGAAGTCTCGTTATAATGTGATCAAACCACCAGGGGGCGACGCTGGCCAGCATCGCCTCAGAGCCGCATAACACACCTCAATGCAGTCAGCAGCAGAGTCAACAACCATGCAAAGCACCTTTAATGCATGCCAGCCACAGAATCTCAGAGGAAAAAAGCTTATATAAATATACATGAGGCTGATCTCAATAACGCTGGCAATGTGATGCTGTAATGGTATGTGCTATGACACTGGGGGGAAAAAAAATGTGCGAAAAACCATGTCGTTGGGACAGAAGGCACAGATGTTAATGCGCTGTGCCTTTAAACATCAGTTGGAGATGTATTTCTACCTTAATTACCTCTAAAGGGCAAAGTGACAGTCCATAATCATCAGAGAAACAGATAAATCAATTAAGCCAAAAATAAATCAATAGATATCATTTACAAAAGATAAATCAATGTCATAATTATTTACATTTGTATTTGCTATTTGATTTTTAAAATATATTTAAAAAATAATTTATTAATAAAAATGTATAAATATAGTATAAACAAGCAAACTAAATATTTACCAGTTACTGATATAGAAATATTTCTGAATTAAAAAATGATAATAATAATTACAAAAAATGGTTAATTTCTCATTACAAATAACTAATAAATGCATTTTTAATTTGTTGATGATTGATTTTTTTGTTTCAAATGATCATTGACACATTTGGTCTGATACAAAATCACACTAAACAACAACAAAACAAAATGGACCATCCAAATATGAGTATGAACGTGTATTTTAAGGTTTCTTTAAAAACTTTAGATTAGTATATAATGAATATGTTATACTTTATAAAATGAAAAATCTATATAATTAAAATACAAAAATGGATTTTGTGACAACGTATTTTATTTTGTGTGCAAATGCTATCAATACATGTAATATAACATTTTCACAAAAATAAGTTTACATATTTTTTAATTGATTTTTTGATGAATGTGTATTTTGAGTATAATATAATATAATATAAAAAAATTAATATGAGTATATATGTGTATTTTGAGTATAATACAGTATAATGTAATATTATGCTGTAGTGTAATATGATACAATACAATGCATGAGTAATATGAGTATGTATATGAGTTATTATATGTTTTCAAATTGTTTTTTGTTTGATTTTGTAGCATGCAAATAAACAATTCTATCAATATAACAATATAATATAATATAAAATAATGCATGAGTAATGAGTATGGATGTGTATAATATAGTATAATGTAATATTACGTAATATAATATAATATAACATAATGCATGTATAATGAGTATGAATGTGTATTTTGAGTATAGTATAATATAATATAGTATAATATATGATATATATAGTTATAATATATGATGTAATAAAATGCATGAGTAATATGAGAATGACTTATAATATATTTTCATTTTTTTTTTTATTTTGTAGCATGCAAATAAACAATTCTATCAATATAATATAATATAAGATAATATAAGATAATGTAATATTATGTAATATAATAATATAATATAATATATAATATAGTGTAATATGATACAATACAATGCATGAGTAATGTAACGAGTTATTACATATTTTCAGTTTTTTTTGTTTGATTTTGTAGCATGCGAATAAACAATTCTATCAATATAATATAATATAATATAATATAATATAATATAATATAATACAATATAATATAATATAACATAATATAATATAATATAATATATTATAATGTAATATAATATATAATATAATATAATACAATACAATACAATATAATTTAATATAATATAATGCGTGAGTGATGAGTATGAATGTGCATTTTGAGGTTTCTCTCACCATCTTAGTGAAGTTCCAGGTGGGGGTCCGCCTCTCGGAGGGATGAGGGGTGGCGGGGAACCCAAACCCATATCAGGCAGCTGGGTAAACCTGAATCCCTGCAGAGCCAAGTGCAATCACCAATCAACTTTCTAAATATATGATGACATATATCAGCATATCAAGCTGACAGATATGCTCAGGCTGCTTCCCAAAACTCAATACAAACAATAAAGATAACTGTAAACATCAGCAGCATTGAAGAATTGCACTCACTGGTTTGGGGAGGCTACACTGGTGCATGTCCGGCCCAAAGGAGGAGCCTCGCTGTAGAGCTCCACTGGGGTGGTTCATAGTCCCAGGTGCGCTGGTAACTCCATCCAGGTAAGGGCTACCGTGGCTGGGGTTGTACGGACTGTGAGGGTGGTGGTGATGGTGGTGGTGGTTGCTCGGGGTTGGCTCGGCAGAGGCCAAACCAAAGGCGTTGTCCAAGAGGAGGTGCATCTGCTGCCTCACTTCATCGATGGAGGGCTGTGAGCTCAGGGTGGACGAATCGGAGTGACCTTTGACCTGGTGGCCACCGCCGAAACCCAAGGAACTCAGAAGGCGGTCCACATCCGTCTCTTCAAATGGCTCAGGCTCACCCTGTGGTGGGTTCAATGTTGAGACATAATCAAATGGCTGATTAAAAATTCTTACTCATTTTTTGTTAATGTTTTTGGGTTTGCATGTTTTAAGGTCCTGAAACATTCTGTTCATTTCCAGTTTTAATTAAAATTTCAAATCACATTTTTTAGAGAAGACCCAGACTTTTGAATATTATCATAGGGCCACCTGCATAGCAAATACTCTGAAAACTCAGCAAGGCTATTATCCATTATCACATTTCCAATCTAAATCTATGCAACTAAATATTTTATTAATTACTGATATAGAATAAAATATCTTTTAGTTTCCCTCATATGTCTGTTCCCCTTAAACAACAGTTAAAATGTATTTCTACTTTACCTACCCCTCTGTGGTCAATAATCAATTGAGAAACTGAAAAAAAGAAATCAATATATTAAATAAAAAAGATAAATGTATAAATAAATGTTGTTAATATGTGGATTAAGCATTTGCTATTTAATAAAAATGATTAGCACATTCCAAAATAATTTATTAATAAAAAATGTAGATGAATAACCAAATGAAAACTAACATTTTTACCAACTACTAACATAGAAATAATAGTAATAAAATGAAAAAAAAAAGTACATTTGTATTTTAACACATTTGTAAATAAATTTGTACAAGAGATTCTTGGTTAATCTACAATCTTGTTTCTTGATTTAAAATTATTTTAGTTAAGTAATAAAAAATACATTTATTTTAATTTAGTGTACAAACACTGTCAATACATAATATAATATAATATAATATAATATAATAATATAATATACGATTCTTAATGAATCTACATTCTAAAAGGTTTTTATTTATAATTATTTTCTATCAATCAGTTATTCTGCTGACTTATTGATTTCTTAATTAATTCATAATTTATTATTCATTTATTTAGTATAAATGTATTATTAATAATTTAATGATTATTTGTAGTCAAATAATGAATATATATATATATATATATATTTAGTATATAATTTTTTTATGTAACTATTATTAATTTAATCTAAATTCTAAAATTTTTTTTTTTTTACTTATGATTATTTTCTATCGATCAATTATTCTGTTGACATTGATTTCTTAATTGATTTATAATGTATTGTTTATTTATTTAGTATAAATGTATTATTATTTAATAATAATTTAATGATTATTTGCAGTTAATTATATATATATATATATATATATAAAATAATAAATAATAATAATATATAATATAATAAATAATATACAATAATATATAATATATTAAATAATAAATAAAAAATAAAATACTATATTTTACTTAGTGTACTAACACTATCAATATATAATATAATATATATGCATGAGTGCAAGTATAATACACATGCAACAAGTACAAGTACTTTTACAGAAGGAGTGCTTTTATAAGCTTAGCACAATCACAGCTATCCCGATTCTGAATTTCCAATCTAAATGATATAAAACGCCATTGTTATATTTACATTTAATGACGTTCTGCTCTGTTTCATGATGACGGGGGCAAATGCAGGGTTAGAGCACCGGCTACCATCATCTCAAGCTCTCTATCATCATAAACTGGGTTTAAAGTTAAAGCTAAAGGTAATCGCCTTCATTTAAGCCTCAAAGCAAACTCGAGCTGACAGTCGTTACTAAATCAAAAGAATCTCTGCTGGCTCCCTGAACTGTGAAAGACACGCGCCGTGTGGAAAGACTACTGCAGAAGACTTTATATCAGGGATTTGGGGTCCCATGATGCAAGAGGCTGGCAGCGCTTACATCGTAGCCGCTGTTGCGGATGCCCCTCCTAGATCTCTCCCTCATGACCAGCATGTCCATCTCTGTCTCTACAGGGCTCGGGGTGTTCAGAGACTGCCTGCTCCAGTATGCGGGTTCCCTGTGGGAGTCACTGTTGAAAGAATGGGTGAAAAGTTCAGCATTGTTTTACGATCCATTATGGATATTGCAGTCAGAGTTAATTTTACATTATTTATGATTTATGATTTTTTTTATTTTTATTTTTATACACACTGAGAAACTGATTTCAAATACTGGAGAAAAGCATTTCAGCTCATTAAAGAGCTCTTTATTCATGCCATAGGGAGAGTTTGCTAAGAATGAATAGTCTTGTTTATTTGCATGAACTCTTATTTTAGCACGCATTTCAATAAAAGGAATTATGGTAAGGCACAAACATTGTAGAAAAATGTATATATACACTACTATTCAAAAGTATGTAGTCTTTTATTCTGCAATGATGTACTAAATTGATAAAAAAAAGTAAACTTTCAGTTTATCAAACCATCCTGAAAAAAAAGATTGCAAAATATTAAGCAGCATAGATGTTTTCAGCATTGATAGTAACATTTTAGTAATACCAATTTGTAATAAAAGGTTTCTGAGCAGCAAATCAGCATATTAGAATAATTTCTGAAGGACCATGTGACACTGAAGACTGGAGTAATGATGCTGAAAATTCAACTGCATCACAGGAATAAATTACATTTGAAAATATAATCAAATAAAAAAGGTATAAATTAATTGTAAATTAAATTGTAAATTAGTTGAAATTTCACAGTATTGCTATTTTTACAATTTTTATTTTAAGCAAATGCAGCCTTGGTAAGCGTAAGAAAGTTTATATGGTGAGTTTATGTCTCACAATTCTACCTTAATAACTCACAATTGTGTGTTATATAGTAAGAATTGCAAGATAAAAATCTCACAGTTGTCAGAAAAAAGTCAGAATTACCAGATATAAACAAACAATTCTGAGAAAGTCACAATTTAAAGATATAAATTCATAATTCTGAGAAAAAAAAAAAAAAAGTCACAATTGTGAGATATAAACTCGTAATTTTGAGAAAGTCAACTGTGAGATATAAACTTGTAATTCTGAGGGAAAAAGTCACAATTTTCAGATATAAACTCGGAATTCAGAGAAAAAATTAAAAAAAAGATATAAACAATTCTGAGAAAAAGTCACATTTACAGATATAAAGTCACAATTCTGAGTAAAAAAGTCACAATTTCAAGATATAAACTTGCAATTCTGAGAAAAATAAGCCACAATTTCAAGATATAAACTTGTAATTCTGATGAGAAAAAAAGTCCCAATTGTAAGATTATTTCTGAGGAAAAAAAAAGTCCCAATTTCGAGGTATACACTTGTAATTCTGAGGAAAAAAAGTCATTATTTTGAGATGAAAACTCATAATTCTGATTAAAAAAAAAAAAAAAAAAAAAAAAAAAGCCACAATTTTAAGATACAATTTTAAGATAAAAAAAAAAAAAAAAAAAAAAAAAAAAAAAAAAACACTAGTAGGTATAAAAAAAAGGTATAAAATAGTAATTGTCATGATTGTGTGTAGAAGGAGATGTACAAAGACGAAATATAACAACAAGTATTTAATAAAATCCACAAATGGTAAATCCAGACCGGAACAGCAGGGAAACACACACCAACATAACCTTAACATTGGACGAACAACACTGAACTGAATACAACTTACATAGGGGTGCTAATGACACAAGGACAGGCGAGGGTGATTAACTAATAATGATTTAAGGATAGGAACAGGAAAAACCATATGTGGGCACAGAAGAGAGAAACCAACACAAACAGTCCACAGGGGTGTGACATTACTCCCCCCTCCCGGAAGGCGCGACCTCACGCTGGAGAAGAAAACAAAAACAAAGGAATGGACGTGGGGTGGTAACAGAAAGTTAGTGTAGGAGGAGGCTCTGGTGGAGGACGGACTCCAGAGAGGAGGACAACAAACAAAGTCTAGGGTGGTGACGATGGAGGGAGGAGCCAGGGAGGACACAGAAGGGTCCAGGGTGGATCAGACAGAGGGAGGAGACAGGAGGGACTCGGGGCAGGAGGAGCCAGGCAAGACCCAGGCCGCAGTCATGATGGTAGCCCACGGTGGAGCCAACAGAGGTGGAGCCCGAGGCGGAGACGGAGAGCCGATGATCCTGGGTGACATCGAGGATCCCGAGGGCCAAGGCAGAGCCCAAGGCTCTCGCGACTGACGTGGAGGCAGAGATCCGGAGGTCCACGGCAGAGCCGGAGCAACAGAGGACTGAGTCAGAGCCAGAGGGAGGGAGGAGCCCTACGGAGCCGGTGGGACAGAGCAACTAGGCGCAGCCGGAGGAGTGGAGTCCTGAGGCGATGGCGGGACAACGACCGACCAAAGAGGAGCCGGAGGGACAAGGGAGCACGGTGGAGCTAGTGGGCTGACGGGCGACGATGGAGACGAGGGAGCTGAGAGCCGGGGTGGAGCCGCTGGGTCGGAGGGCCAAGGTGGAGTCCAGGACTCGAGACGAGGGATCCTCCAGCCATGACGCCGATGGAGACTGGCAGACCCGAGGCAAACTGACCGCACAGATGGTGGGCTGAGGGTGAGCAGCGGGGCTGTCAGGGGATAGCGTTGGCGGGCTGAGGCAGCAGGGATGATAAGAGGAGATAACAGAGGGAGGATGGGTGGGAAATCCAGGCAGGCAGATAGTTCAGAGGATGGTGGAAGAGAGGGCATCAAATATATTCCATAGAAATCGATCAAGTCCCATTCCACAAAAATATCCTCAGTGAAATCAATCAAATCCAGTTCAATATCTAAATGTCCCAGATCCAGAATTTGATCACCCTCAGCGGCGGTGCAGTGGGCGGTGCTTTCTACAGCACCCTCACGCTCCACTGAACCATCCGCCATCGCGTTCCACGTGGCCGGCTCTCACACCTGGTCGGATGGGCTTGGCTCAGGCTCCGTAGCGATCTCTCGCGCCTATTGGCGATGGCTCTGTCATACTCTGCTCTGGCTCTCCGTCCGCGGTGGGCTCAGGCTCTGGCTCCGCAAGTCAGGGTGTGGGTTGGCTGGGCTCTGGGCGCTGATCGGCCGGCAGGCTGGTTCTGGATTGGGGCCGGACACTCTCCAGACACCAGAGGATCCCTTCCCTCCAGCTCAGTCCTGTGGTGTCTGGGAGGTCCACAGGGTGGTTGTAATTGGCCCCAATCCAGAACAGAGAGTTGATGGTGGCGTCGTCCAGTCCTGACATCATTGCCTGCCCGCAGAACTCCCGGGCATACTCCACAAATTGGAGATCTCTGCGGGCTAGGGCAGAGAAGCGAGCAGCAACTTCCATCCTTCCTTTCTTTTAAAGGTCCAATCTTCTGTCATGATTGTGTGTAGAAGGAGATGTACAAAGATGAAATATAACTACAAGTCTTTAATAAAATCCACAAACGGTAAATCCAAACCAGAACAGCAGGGGAAACATACCAACATAACCTTAAGATTGGACGAACAACACTGAACTGAATACAACTTATATAGGGGTGCTAATGATACAAGAACAGGTGAGGGTGATTAACTAATAATGACTTAACAAGGACAGGAACAGGAAAAACCATATATGGGCACAGAAGGGAGAAACCAACACAAACAGTCTACAGGGGTGTGACAGTAATTCTGAGGGGAAAAAGTCACAATTTCGAGATATAAGCTCATAATTCTGAGAAAAAAGTCATAATTGCGACATATAAACTCGCAATTCTGAGAAAAAAAGCCACAATTTTGAGATATAAACTCACTTTAAAATCACTTGTAATTAAACCACAATGCTTAAAAACGTACAAATGCTGTTTTCATGAGCACTTAGCACAGCAATGTCATGTGAGTGTGTAACCGCGAAAGAGACGATAGTCAAAAATCTCTACCAATTGACATTATATTGCAAAAGTGTTTTGGTAAATTCACCCCATGATATAGCACAAATACACTACATCTGAATCAATTCCACCTTTCATATCATATCTAAGAAAACACATTTGGCTTCATCTTTTTCAAATATTTCGGGATGACTAACATGAGGGATTTAATCTCCGCCTACCTCCTGCGGTACTTTACATAAGTGGAGGGTTTCCTGTCCTCCTTTGGCCCCCTCAGATCTTCCAGGTCAAGGGAAGCATTCTCCCGCCTCATTCGGTCTCGATGGCTGTACATATGGCCGCTGCCGCTGCCGCTGCTGCTAGTGACTGGCCCATCACTGTAACCTTTCCTTTTAGCTTTTAACCTCAGCTTATTCCGGTAATGCTCGATGTCCGACTTCTGCTTCAGCCCCATGTTGACCTGCAGGTGAAAATCTGATGTTATTTATTTACTCCAATTTTGTGCTACTCAGCAGACCATAAGAGAGTCTTTTTTTGCTGATCTAGAGAGAAAATTTGTGGAAGAGATTTTGTGTGGGCCTGCCCAGTAAGTTGACAAGCACTCAAAACAGGTAAAAATAAATCAACAATAAAAGCCTCCTAATGAGGTGGCTCATCTCCATGGTGACAGCAAGCTCACCTCTCCATTCAGGATGACAGAGTCTTGGCTGTGATTGGAGGAGTCAGGATAGGAATAGTTGAGTGGGGCAGCCATGGGCTTGATGGTGATGAGGCGTAGAGAGCCAGTTAGAGAGTCGTAATGGTCTGCAAACAGACACAGGAGACTCATGCAATCATAAAATTACAGTAAGAGGGTAAAAAGGGGATCAGCAAAGAGTGCAGCTGTAAATACTTAAAACTGAGTCTAACACTAGCCACTGGTGCACAATATACTGAGGAATCACTTATTTATGGGTTTGGGTGTTTAATGGTGTGTGCGATATCTTGGCGAGGCTGATGTATATAAAAAAAAATTTGAATGATATTACCGTATTGTCGTTTTAAGGCTTTCAATACCCTCATAAAACATTTATGAAAACTAAATACTTATAAAAACCAGATCTGATGTTTCTTAACATTTTGTTATTCTAGTATTAACATTTTTTTTTTCACATTTTTAATGTTTAATTCAAATATTTATTATAAATATAAAGAAAACTACTTTTTGATTTAGCAAAAGTCTAACACAATTTAGTAAAAATATAATATAATATAATATAATATAATATAATATAATATAATATAATAAATATTGCAAAAGCACAAACATTTTACAAAAGAAAATATTTATATATATATATATATATTATATATAATTTATTTTGTAAAATGTTTGTTTGGGGTCAGTAGGATTTTTTTTTAAAGAAATTAATATGTTTATTCAGCAAGGATGCATTAAATTGTTTAAAAGTGACAGTAAACAATTTATCATGTTTACAAATATTTAAATTTCAACTAAATGCTGTTTTTTAAATATTTAATATTCTTATAATCAAAGAATGTTACATATGTTATATGTATTATATATATATATATATATATATATATACACATGCAAAAGCACAAACATTTTTTTAAAGAAATGATATACATAATAATTTTAAAAAGTTTGAGGGATTTTTTAGAATTTTTTTCAGAAATTAATACGTTTATCAAGCAAAGATGCATTAAATTGATCAAAAGTGAGAGTAAATAATTTATAATGTTTACAAATATTTATATAATTTTTTAATAATAATTTTTAATACTTTTAATACTTTGTAATTGTACAAATGTGTACTATTTTATAAATAGAAAGAATAAAAATATATATTTTAAGCTTATAACAATAATAATAATAATAATATTTCGTCAAATATCCAAACACATATAAAGATACAGATTAACTAAATCCAGCATTCTTGAATGTAATCATGGGTTACATAAATGGGTTATGGACCTAAGGAATGTGCATTGTGTTGGTCCTTTTATCTGTCTTTCTCACCATTTCTCGTGTGCTGCTCTTCTTTGGGTGCTTTCTGTGCCGTTGATCTCCGAGCTGTGGAGCTTCTGCCCGTGTTCAGCTTCCCAGATTCGTTGCTCGAAACAGAGCCGTCCTCGCTTGGCAACCTGCTGCGGGTAGCCATGGCAACAGAGGCAATGGTTAGTTTGCTGCATGCAGTATGATGCAGGGTTAACAGTTGCCTTGCAGGGCCCTCTGGCCTCTGTTAACCTGCGTTAAATTGCAGTGGTGTCATTTAGCAGACATCACCGTAGGGTGAGCATCCACTCATCATGTTTTGTGCCGTTTAAACGAATGTTCAACAGCAGGACGAATCCTGCTCAGGAACAACAAGCACAATGAGCCACAGACCACATATCAGAATGCACATCATGTGCCGGCGAGACTTCTAACACATCACTACTGGAAGGAATGTTGGCAAGCATATCACATTAACATTGGCTTGCTAGGACAAAGGAAATTTACAGAAGATTTGCTTATGGCATATAACTAATGGTGTGTGCACACCAAATGCAAAGCGAATATATTCACATAGCATTACTCACTCTAGATTACTCGTGTGATGTTTTTAGAATATTTACCTCATGTTACTCATTCTGAATTACTCACGGGATGTTTTTAGAATATTCGCATCATGTTACTCGCTCTAGATTACATGTGGGTCATTTTTAGAATATTCGCAACACGATATTCACTGTAGATTACTCATGGGATGTTTTTCGAATATTCGTACCGTGTTACTTGCTGTAGGTTACTCGCAGGATGTTTTTAGGATATTCACATTGTGTTACTCACTGTAGATTACTCATGGGATGTTTTTAGAATATTTGCACCGTATTACTCTCTGTAGATTATTCACAGTATTTTTTTAGAATATTCGCATCATGTTGCGCACTCTAGATTACTTGTGGCGCATTTTTAGAATATTTGCATCGCGCTACTCGCTGTAGATTACTCACAAGATATTTTTAGAATATTACTCATGGGATGTTTTTAGAATATTCACATAGCATTACTTAAGATTACTCGCAAGATGTTTTTAGAATATCTGCATTGCGTTACTCGCTGTTGATTACTCACCGTTTTTTTTAGAATATTCGCATCACATTACTCGCTGTAGATTACTTACGGATGTTTTTAGAATATTCGCGTTGCATCACTATAGATTACTCGTGGGGAGTTTTTAGAATATTTGCGCTAGATAACTCACAGAGTGGTTTTAGAATATTCGCATTGCATTACTTGCTGTAGATTACTCACTGGATGTTTTTAGAATATTCGATCATGCTACTTGCTGTAGATTACTCACGGGATGTTTTTAAAAAAAATTGCATTGTGTTACTCGCGGGATGTTTTTTGAATGTTCGCACCGTGTTACTTCTGGGATGTTTTCCGGGACATTTTTCACATGATTTGCATGAATTAAAAATATTGGAGCTTGCTCTCCTCCATTTTTTTAGACAACCGGACGTCAAACCGGATTTGTCGGATTTGTGCGACAACGCGTCATGTAATTTTCCCACTCAAGTTGAAATTTTTAAACACGACTGAGACGAATATCACATGTTTGCAATCACGTCGCCCAATTAATGCACAATTAATTAGTATTTGGAGGCTGAACTGGGATTGCTAAATAGTTTTTAATGTTATCTAATGAATTTTTTAATAATAATAATTTTTTTTTCTAAATATGCCTGACAAGAGCATATCTTCTGTAAGTCTTCTGTAAATCATGGGGAAAATGTATAATAGTCTCTCTCTTTTTTTTTTTTTTTTTTTTTTGCTCAGAACAAAATTTTTTGAATTTTTTTAGTTAAATAGGAAACAATTTAACGTACAGAGAAAAAAAAATAACCTGTATTAAACTTTTATTGTTTTGATGCTTGAAAACCCCCTTTTGCATTTGGTGCATAGACAGATTGATAGGCCGATAGATAAATATATTGTAAATTACTTTTAAAATTGTAATTTAAATAATTATATTTTCTTAAATAACTGTACAAATTATATAAAATGCAAACCAATGTTTTTTTTTACAATAATATGATACATATTCATATATGTACTCGTATATGAAATCATAATTATTCCACCATTTTGTCAAAAAATATGCTTTACTCAGGAAAACTAAAAATTAACTGAGCTTAACATGGGGTTCTACATTGATTTTATACTTTAATTTTAGATTATAACATCCATAAAGCTCAAGGAACCATAAAAGCAATTACCTACAATTGCAGAAACAAAGCCTATTTCATTTTCACATCAAAATAAAAGCTTCAACCGAAACTCTAAGAAGAAGGTAATAAGGCACAGTCAACAAAATATGAATATTACATTAAATCTGCTAATCTCTCAGGCATGCGTGCCAACAATCTGCCATGCACATAACACCCAGCCCCGCTGGACTCTCCACCGCCGCACTAACACACGCACATGTCTTCTAGGTCTGACACAGTCAGGCAGAAGCGAGCTGCCTATGGGCACACTGAATCATACATGATTCTGTAGCTGTGAGTGTATTTTGCTTCTCTGCATGCGTCTCTGTCTGTCTCTGCCAGGTTTAAATGCTTGCGTATTTACCGCATTTACTTTTCAAAATAATTATTTCCCTGGCCCTGCTCTCCGCAGGCTCATTTCCTTTTAATCGAGCCACTCCGGAGAGATAACAAACGGCAGAATACATTTGTATTCCAACTAATAAGCGCAGATCCTAATAGAGAAAGAGTGAGAGAAGGAGAAACAATGAGAGGGAGAGGAACGCTAAGCCAAACTGCAACCATTTCAAGGATCAGTGCTTTTTGCTTTGTCGCATTGTCCCACGTACGACGCAAAGGCACATTTACGATCCCACGGTCCGCAGAGAGCAGTTAAGTAACGTGGAGATGTGGGAGATGAGGGGTGGTGAGTTTTAATGACCTTGAAGGGCTGCTTTTGCGACGTTCGAGCTGAGCACTGATAAATTTCCTACCATTTTTCATTTGCATTTTTATGCGGGATCAGAAAAGGACCTTGGGAGGTTTCGCTCGCCGTGAAGAAAGAAAGACATTTCTCTGAAGCGATGGAGACAAAGAATAACAAGCTAAAAAATTTATCTGATGAATGAAGTGCTTTAAATCCATTGAACACTGTATAATTTGATGTGTCCTTTACGTTTTTTGTTTGATAAGACACATAATAGTCTGAATATATGCAATATACATATTATTAATGACTTTGGTTCCAAAAAAAGAGCGCTGACTGGCCGTTTGTGTTACATAACACCATTATTGACATGCAAAATTTTAATATGACTGAAATATAAACCCAAGCACATTATTATGCTAATTTCAGTAATACTTGTTTTTATTTTTTTTTTTTTTTTTTTTGTTGTTTTTTAACAAACAGGCAAAAAATTAATTATGACCAGAATATAAACCCAAGCATGTCATTATATTAATTTCAGTAAAACTTTGTTTGTGCTTTTTAAAATTAATTAATTAACAATTTTTTAACAAGCATGCAAAATTAAAATATAAGACCAAATATAAACTCAAACACATCATTAAGCTAATTTCATTAATTAATATATGGAATATACATATTAGTTATGACTTTGGTCCCAAATAAAGAGCACTGACTGGCCATTTGTGTGACATAACGCTATTTTTGACATGCAAAATTTAAAAATGACCAAAATATAAAGCCAAGCACATTATTATGCAGTATTTTTAGTAATACTTTGTCTGTCTTTTTGTTTTTTTTTAAACAAATATAAAAAACTGAAATATGACTGGAATATAAACCCAAGCATGTTTCAAGATAATTTCAGTAATATTTGTTTGTATTTTTTAAAATTAATAATTTCTTTAACAAACATGCAAAATTTAAAATATGACTGTAATATAAATCCGTCATTAAGCTTATTTCAGTAATTCTTTTTGTCTGTATTTTTTAAATTCATTCATTATTTTTTTAACAAACATGCAAAACTGAAATATGACCAAAATATAACATTATATAATTAATCCATTCATTAGTTAATTAAACATGCAAAATTGAAATATGACCGAAATATAATCCCAAAATGTTATTATGCTAATTTAAGTAATATTTTGTGTTTTAAAAAAAATATATAATTTTTTAACAAACATGCATAATTGAAATATGACTGAAATATAGCATGTCATTATGCTAATTTCAGTAATAGGTTGTATTTTCTAAAATTAATAATTATTTTTAAACAAACATACAAAATTAAAATACAACTGAAATATAAACCCAAGCATGCCATTATGCTAATTTCAGTAATATTTTGTCTGTATTAAAAAAAAATAATAATAATAATATTTTTTAACAAACATGTAAAATTGAAATATGACTGAAATATAAACCCAAACACGTCATTATGCTATTTTCTGTAATAAAATATATATATATATATATATATATATATATATATATATATATGTATAATGTAAAATTGAAATATAAACCCAAGCATGTTATTATGCTAATTTCAATAATAGTTTGTATTTTTTTTTAATTAATAAGTTTTTTAACAAACATGCAAAATTGAAATATGACCAAAATATAACAATACATAATTCATTCATTCATTCATTTTTTACAAACATGCAAAACTAAAATATGACCAAAATATAACATTACATAATTTTTTTTTGTAATGTTATAACCCAAGCATGTCATTACGCTAATTTCAGTAATACTTTTTCTGTATTTTTAATTAATTTATTTTTTTTTTTTTATTTATTTATTTTTTTTACAAAAACTTTTCGTATGTATGGAAGCCCATTTTCACCACTAAATAAAAAAAAATTTAAAAAGGTAACTGTGATCTTTTTTGAGTTATTAAGTCAGAACTGTGAGATATAAACTTGCAATTCTTAGAACATATCAGTCTTTTGTTCCCCTCAAAATTGGACTTGTGACTTTATTTTTCGTAATTCTGACTTTGTAACTCGCAATTCTGAGAAAAATGTCCAAATTGTGAGACAAAAAGTCGCAATAACGTTTAATTTTTTTATTTAGTGGCGGAAACAAGCTTCCATACAAAAGATGTTTCTTGAAAAAAATATTGATTTGCTAAAGATTTACATTAGCATTATTAAAGACTGACTGTGAGCATTAGATGACTAAAAAGGTCTTTTGACCTTGCACAATTACTTATCCACTGTAGATATACATCATACATTGTGTGCCAGGCATTGGTGATATTTGTGTACCACATTCGTCTTTCTTGATTTCAATTCTGAAAATATGTCAAGGGAACAAATGCCTTTGTTCTTAAGCACACCGTGTACTTTGTTCTTCCCTCCACGGTTCTCAATGTCTCAGCTGCGTCTGGAAGTCAAGAGCTCAATCCGCTCAATGGTAATTATACGTCATACTTGAGGTGCACTTGATTCTTCAGCGGAAGAAGATAAGAAATGCAACTGAAATAGAACTGTGTGGTCACGTCGGGCTGGATGGCTTTTAAAACATTCATGATGCTCTGGCTTTAAAGGCTTTAGCGTTCTATAGAGAGTTGAGCGATATACTATCATACTAGCTTATTCCATTTGGAACACCTAAGAATATTCACATACTTCCTTTGTTCTATAATAAAAGCACTCACCTGAGATGCATCTCTGTCGACTGGGGTCTTTTTGAGGCCGTACCATCTTGTAACGCCGCCACCCTGTCTTGTGTAAGAGGGGCGTCCCGTACCGGGAGGGAGAGGACAAGTGTCTCCTTGGTGACAGTGAGAGCCTCCTCGCCTGTCTGGCCCATGTGCTGCTTGGCGTAGTCGAAACCCTGCACGGGCTGGACAGGAAATGATGCGGCGTGATTGGATGGGGAGAGAAGAAAGTAAGAGTTACACAATGCGGCACTGGGCATTTTATTTCAATCAGCAAAGGAATGCCGGCCATTCTAATTTATTCATGAGCTGAAGGTACTTTGAGTCTAAGTATATTTCATGGAGCCCGCATACGATGCATCAAGTTGCTATGGGATATTTAATATAGAAGAGCTATGGAGCCCCTCGTTTTAATGAATTATGGATCAATCTTCTGCAGAACTGGGCGCGTGGAGGCAGGCTGCCTGTTGGATCTTAAAAATGTGTCACAGGGCATTGCTGTTATCATGTAAATGGGGAAAATGTGTGATTAATTCGATTAATGATTCATGAAAGGTTGCGCTGTTGTCACATCTACAAGATTTATTAGTGAGGTTATCATTTGTGCACCTTGTGTGTCATCAAGCAGAATCGCTAAAATAATTATGATGAAAGTACAACGTTAAAATTCTGGCTGGCGCAACAATTAATTATTTTCATGTACTGCCTGATAAATAATAAATAACCAATATTAAAATTGTATACATTTTTGTAATAAATTTAAAATAAAAAGCAATAAGAAAAAAAAATGAATTAATCATTATAAATGCTACAATGGAATTATAATATTTTAATGCATAGTATGAAAATGCATATTTCATTTTAAGAATGTTTTAAAAATGTATTCTTTATATATATAGATAGACAGATAGATAGATAGAAGGATAGATGGATAGATAGATAGATATATATAGATAGATATTTGTATAATTTATATTACATATAAATTCTATGTATGATTGATTTTAAGTAATTTTAAGTTACTTAATAAATTACATTACATTTTAATTATACATGTATATATATATATATATATATATTTTACTCTTATGTAACATTTATACATTTCTTGTTAATTATACGTACAAACAATTTATTTTATGAGTGAAATTATGCATATACATATTTATATATTTAAAAAACAATTATATATTTGTATAATTTATATTATTATAATGATTTTTTTATTAATTATATATACAAATTTAAATTAATTACTTTATATTTATTATTTACCTAATATATATAATATATATGTATACACACACACACACACACCTACTATTTATTATTTTTTCGTTAATTACATATACAATTGAATTTATAAATGAAATTATTACATGAATTAATTAATTATTTTTATTGAAATTTTTGTGATATATATTATTTAAAAATACAGTTTTAATATAGATAGATAGATATTTGTATCATATAAATTCTATGTATGATTGATTTTAAGTTAATTCATAAATTATATTACATTTTAATTATATATATATTATATGTCTGTATACATTTACTTTTATGTAATATTTATACACTTTTTAATTATATGTACAGACAATTGAATTTATAAGTGAAATTATATATACGTATTTATATATTTAAAAAACAATTTTATATTTGTATAATAAGATTTTTATTAATTATAAGATTTTTTATTAATTAAATGAAATTATTAATTTATTAATTTAAATGAAATGAATGACCATATTTATTATTTATATATATTTGTATCATTTATTATTATAAAGATTTTTGTTAATTAGAAATACAAATAATTTATATATTAATTAAATATTAAATAATTGTAATTAAATTATTTATTAATTAATTAACTATTAAATTAATAAACTATTAATAAATGAAATTATTAAATAAATGAATGACTTCATACAGAATTATAAGTGAATTATAAATAAATATAATTTACTTATATTATATATATATATATATATATATATATATATATATTAAACGTATATATGTATCATTAATAATAAATTATATTACATTTTAATAATGGTAGGTACTGATTAATCGGGCATTACTAGCGAAAATTAAATTACATTATATATGTACCGATTTTTTGTGCATTACTAGCTGAAACATTTTGACAGCACCGAAAAGAAACAGTAAAAGTGTAAACTTCTGGAAAAAAAAAAACACATTTTAACTTACAATCATTTTAACTAATATTATCCTCCTGAGTTCGCTATCGGATGTTGACCTTGAATGAGGTCAAATCCCACTCAAACATAATTCACATGCTCAGCTGAAGCATAATTCACTTGCGCTCCTTCCGAATCTATTTGAGAGGAGCCGGAGTCTTTCGCTGACTGACACGGGTCGAGACAGTCCACAAACCCCATATATAAATCTTAGTTTAATCCAAGTTCAATTTGATTTAATAGATAGAACTCAGGTTGTAAGTCTCGCACGGCATGTGAACTGTGCAAACAAGCTGGGGAAACACATAAGGACTGTTCAAGCACATCGACAGGCTGAAGCAAAAACCATGCAAGCACACACACATGCAATTGATCACGTCTGAGCCTGACGAATCCTTATATGACTTTACTCTCATCCAGGGAACATTCACACACCTCCTCTAATTCCCTCACGCTAACATGGGAAGCTCTTGGTTGAAACCGGAACGCTTTATACACTGATCCGCAAATTACTGTGCATAAGCAAAATCATGTTCCTGAAAGGACGTCTTAATTGGACGGAGCAGGGAATGTTTTCAGATCAGAGAACACGGCTAGGAGGGAGTACGATCAAAGAGACGATTATCATAATTACAATTGATTTGCATATTGTTTTACCTCATTACTAAAAACAATACAGTTAGACTACAGGGATAGTTCACTCAAAAAATACCGTCGTCATTTACTCACCCTCACGTTTCATACCTTAACTAGTTTCACGTTTCATAGACTTAACTTTCTTCAGTGGAGCACAAAAATAGAAGTTTTGCAGAATGTCAAAGCTGCTCTTTTACACACAATTAAAAGATTAGCTCACTCCAGAATAAAAATTCCCCCCTATGTCATCCAAGATGTTCATGTCTGTCTTTCTTCATTCGAAAAGAAATTAAGGGTTTTGAGGAAAACATTCCAGGACTTTTCTCCATATAATGGACTTCAAAGGAGATCAACAGGTTGAAGGTCCAAATTGCAGTTTCAATGCAGCTTCAAAGCGCTCTACACAATCCCAGCCAAGGAATAAGGGTCTTAGAAAAAAACAATCATTAAAAAAATATATATAAATAAAAAATATACTTTTTAACCAGAAACGCTCGTCTTGGACTAGCTCAAACTCATGCATTACATAGTCACATTAGCTTTTTATGTTACTACCAAAACAGTGATTTAGTCCATTGGTTGAGACTGATTTTAACTACACCCCTACATTTATGATCAGGAAATATTTAGCACTCTTTCTCATAGCTATATGGTGAGTAGATAGAGCCCATAATTTTGAGGTAAATGTGTTCAAAAGTTTGAAAATCTCTGTGTAACTTTAAAGAATATTACTACTGAACACCATTTTTCTATGAATTATCAGCTAAGATTTTATGAAAGCGTTTGATTCAATTTATATTCAAACTAATGAATTCTTACGTTTGAAATCAGTATGATCAACTTTTTGCCTTTTACAAAGAAAAAATGGATTCAAAATACAACAAATCTCACAAATCACACTTTAAATATAGTTAGAGTTTTAATTGTTACTGATTTACCTCTTAAAACTTTTTAATAAAGTAGAAATATATTTACAGGAAAGATGTAAACTAAATCTTAATAGGTCAATATAACCCTTTTTATTGAATTATACATTACTGTGTTTCGGTAGTTACAAATTTGGGGAGAGGACAAATATTCCAAAACGTTCTAAAAATACAACATGAGAATTAACTGCACAGTTAAAACAATGACGTTTTTTTTTTTCGCCCTACCATACTTTTTTGAACCCAAGTACACAGACACATGAAGTCATAGACATGCACTGCAGAGCTAGTGGAAGATGAGCATTTGTGGTTAAAAAGTATATACATTTTAATTTTTTTTTAGAAAAAGACTATTGTTCTGCTAGACAAGACCGTTATTCCTCAGCTGGGATCGTGTAGAGCCCTTTGAAGCTGCATTAAAGCTGTAGTTTAGACCTTCAACCCATTGATCTCCATTGAAGTCCACTATATAGAGAAAAAAATCTAGAATTTTTTTCATTAAACACCTTCTTTTCGACTGAAGCAAGAAAGACATGAACATCTTGGATGACAAGGGGGTGAGTACATTATATGTGAATCTTTGTTTTGGAAGTGGACTTCTCCTTTAAGAAACATTTCTTATTATTATCAGTGTTGAAAACAGTTGTGGTGCCTAATATTTTTGTGAAAACTGTAATACACTCTTTACTGTCTTTACTCTCATTTTGGATCAATTTAACGAATCCTTGCTGATTAAAAGTACACATTTCTTTGAAAACAATCTATGAACACATATAGCAGATCCTATAGTTCTTTCCTGTTGGGTCATTTAATGCATCCCATTTTAGATGAAAAGTCCTTGCAATCTATTTAAACTTCACCTAATTATGCATATATGTAACCTTGGCGTATCGCTCAGCTTGGGGTGGCCTAATTTCTTAACCTGCATTTGGTGTGGATCTATTTGAAAGCCTCATAATCCAAGCGCCTCAAAAAATCATAATTACAGTAACACTTAAATTCCTTCCCATTCTCCAATTAGTCATCGTCCTGCAATCTCAAATGGAGGTACAAGATAAGAGATACTTGTGCTGTTCAGATCAAAGATATCCCTAATGCACTATATCTTACTGAACAGTTGATCGATTACGCGCAGGATGGATAACCTACTGTTTCCCCTTCCCCCTGCGGACTGATTTCCCACAACCACAGTCAACAAGACGGATGTGAGGACTATAAACAGGCAGCCAAGCACCATGCACAAGCTAGAAATACCTGGTGGTGATAACTCCCATCTCTTCGATATGAGGTCTGGACAGGAAAAGCAGTGAAGACACAATATGAGGGAAATTTTGGGGGTGTTAAAGTGAAATGTGCCATTCCAAGGTTTTAACAGCATATCTTGCGTGTGGTGACAACATCAAGTGTTTGAGGAACAAGCCACCATTTCAAAAGTTTTGTCCGGCAACATATTCAGTTTTGACAAGACAGTGATTTATTTGTAAGGTCATCATTTGGAAGAGCCTACCTTGGTGCGGGGATGAAAATTGCGAAACGCGCTGGTTTTGAATACGGTTCGGTTTCTCCTGCATATGATAGCGACCGCCATAACCACCACAACCATCACCAGCGATACGGGTATCAGGACCGCCAGGATCCAGAGGTTACTAGGCAGACTCTTCACCACGGCTGTTTACACACAAACACAATCACAAACATAGATTGGAAATCAATAGACTCATTCACAATGTTTGCAGATGATTTCCGCCACTTGCGTCTCCAGCACGGTCTCTTACAGTAATCCAACTCCCCTCTGTCTCCTACTGTCTGTGGTTAGCTCCTAATGAGCTGAATCTGTCTTTCGGCTGTAGCTCTTATCTGGGAGATTAAACCCCCACTGCTGGGTCTGATTGTGTATTATTCATACAAAACTGGGGCTTTGCTCGTCTCCGGCAGACAAACTGGGCTCGACGCCCCAGTTGAGAGCTCAGTAAACTTGTGTAAACTCTCTACACCCAAATCCCCTGCGGTTTCTCTAGCGCGGTGTGAGATAGCTATAGATCTCATTTGGAAAAATAAGTCAGCATTATCATGCTCACTTCATTTGGTTCCTTATTAGAATTTTCGTTTCATTTCCACAGAGTTCCACTGATAAAAAAATTCTATAGTCTGTTCTTGCATTAAATGAGAGTTCAGCAAAACTGCAAGGTTGCTAGCTAGGTATTTACTTGGCAAGACTCATATTTTGGTCTCAAATCGCTTCTTTATAAACGTAAACCTAAAGTATCTTTCAATTTTGACATGAGTGCTTAGAGAATGTTTGTAGCGGAACGTAGTACTGTATACTCCATTCGATAACATCCGTAAACATAGGTGGTCAAAATATGCACTGTGTCTGAGCTATTCTTTCTAAATATTGTGACCAATAAAATTGTCTTTGTATTTGTTTAAATTAGAGTTGTGGGTATCTCTTAATTCCCTTGCCTTTTCCAGTAATTTGTGGTGGCACACTTTAATTTTTACGTGTAAGCTACAGTACATGCACACAGTATGCACTGTACTTATATCCTTGCATATGCTTAAAAATGAAAGTATAATTTGGGTTTAAGTCTAGGATTTTTTTTTCTGCTAATCTTATTGTCCAGATATGGAAGCTTGTTTTCACCATGGAATAAAAAAAAAAAAAAAGGTAATCGCACAATTCTGACTTTATTTTCTAGCAATTCTGAGTTTATATCTCACAAGAAAGTCAAAACTGTCAGGTATAAACTCAGAATACTGAAATACAGTTATAAATTTAATAACTGTATTTCAGAATTCTGAGTTTATACCTGACAGTTATTTATTTTTTATTCTGTAGAGAAAAAAAAAGAATTGTGAGATGTAAACTCAGAATTCAAAGAAAAAAGTCAGAACTGCAAGATATAAACTTGGAATTGCGAGAAAGAAGTGAGAATTGCGAGATCTAAACTTGGAACTGTGAGAAAAAAAGTGAGAATTCCAAGATCTAAACATGAAATTGTGAAAAAAAGAGAATTGTGAAATATAAACTTGGAACTCTGAGGGGGAAAAAATGAGAATTCCAAGATATAAGCTTGGAAATGCAATAAAAAAGTAAAATGGCAAGATATAAACTTGGAATTGTGAGGAAAAAGTGAGAATTGCGAGATCTAAACTTGGAATTGTGAGAAAAAAGTGAGAATAACGAGATCTAAACCTGGAATTGCAAGATGTAAACTTGGAATTCCAAGATATAAACTTGGAATAGCGAGATCTAAACTTGGAATTGCAAGATATAAACTTGGAATTGTGAGAAAAAAAGTGAGAATTTCAAGATATTAACTTGGAATTATGAGGAAAAAGTGAGAATTGCGAGATATAAACTTGGAATTGCAAGATATAAACTTGGAATAGTGAGATCTAAACTTGGAATTGCAAGATATAAACTTGGAATTGTGAGAAAAAAACTGAAAATTGCAAGATATAAACTTGGAATTGTGAGGAAAAAGTGAGAATAGCGAAATCTAAACTTGGAATTGCAACATATAAACTTGGAATTGTGAAGAAAAAGTGAGAATTCCAAGATATTAACTTGGAATTGTGAGGAAAAAGTGAGAATTGCGAGATATAAACTTGGAATTGTGAGGAAAAAGTGAAAATGGAGAGATATAAACCTGGAATTGTGAGAAAAAAAACTGAAAATTGCAAGATATAAACTTGGAATTGTGAGGAAAAAGTGAGAATTCCAAGATTTAAACTTGGAATTGTGAGGGGAAAAGTGAGAATTACGACATATAAACTTGAAATTGTGAGAAAAAAGGGAGAATTTCAAGATATAAACTTGGAATTGCGAGATCTAAACTTGGAATTCTAAGATATAAACTTGCAATGTATCTTGGAATTATATCTCGCAATTCTGACTCTTCTTCTCTTAGTTGAGAGAAACGAAGTCTGAATTGTGACACATAAACTGCAAAATTGCAGGAAAAGCCTTAATTGTGAGATAAAAAGTCGCAATTACCGTTTTAATTTTTTTATTCCATCGTGAAAACAGACTTTCATCCAGACTAAAATTGTAAGTTTTTGCAAAAAAATTCACTGAATTTGAATCATGCAATTTGAAATAGAAACAATTAAATGGTGGCTGTCATAACAACTTGATGGATTTATTCAAACATTAATTAAACATTGAAGAACAGTAAAAATTAAAATGAATATGTTATATGGTGCATATATTTAGCAAAACAATCCTCTATAGAGTTTTCTTTCTAGCTGAATAACAAGTTTATGGTCACCGAATATGTTTTTTTTTCTGAGGTAAATGACATATTGTTTACAAGCTATTATAGTGCATATGAAAAAAGAAACTAAATAATAGTTTGAAAAGAAACAGGGCTAGTCGAGTGAACTATATACGTACGCTCTGCTTGAACTTGGACAAAGTAGCCCAGAGTGAGAGCCATGGTCTGAGAGTCCACCGTGTTGAGGGTCTTAGCTGCAGCAGTGCCTGTTATGGGAGAGCCATCTACTTGTATGTAGTAGGTCATTTCAGCTGGGTTTTTAGGACCAGGTAGTCGCCGGATGCTGACCATCTGTATGAGGAAAACACGTTTGATGAACTCTAAAGCCTACATTGAATTGGACATCGGGGCAATTTTTTAGTTTTAAATGGCTCATACTCTACACATCTGTCACCTTTTTCCCACTTGAATTCCATGTAAAACTTTGCCAATTTTCTTGCGCCAAAACAGAATATATAAGCAAATTACCTCTTTTATGATTGGCTAACCTTTTGCATTCAAAATGAGTAACATAGTCCCCCTGCACCATTTTAAATAATAAATAAGCTTTTTTAGAACACATTTTGCCACTTGCTAATTGGTTGTACCGGGGACGGGGCTTTCTCATTCTAGAGCAACTGATTGGACAAAAACCTGTGTAGTGCAGGATGAGTCATCAAAACATTTACTCCATTTTCTCAGGACAAGAATAACTACAAGCAATGAACAAATTGAAGGCACACCTGGACGGTGTAATCGCCTACAGTCGTGGCTCTCCTGAAGCGAAGGCCACGTCGACTGGCAACCAGAAAGAGCTCTGCCAGCCGCTGCTCCATTAGACTAGCAAAGCTCTGATAACTCCCCTCGAGAGAAGAGCTGTCAACGTCCTGAATTACTGGAGAGAGAGAACGACAGAGAGAGATGAAGTAAGGTGACAAAGAGAACATACCTTTCTCACACTTTAAGTTGAAAAACTGCAATTACTATAGAATTGACCTTGGTAAAAGGATTCGTTCTCCTGACAGTGATAAAAAGGGAAGAATGGGGGGATGAAGGGGGAGGAAGAGAGAACATTGAGTGCAAGAACTTAAAGCTAGGAATAGCTTTTTCACACTCAATATTCTGATCCAATGTGATCTCAAATCAGTTGATGAAGGAAGCTAAATAATACATCAATAGCTCTCCTCAAGGAAGAAGATGGGGAAAAAACATTAGCTAGACTTAATCACATAACACATGCTGGCAAATAGCTGTCTGGGTGCTGGTTAGCAGCTGAACTGTTAAGGTAATTACCTGTGATTACCCAGTAATCTCGGGTTGCTACTGAAGTGTTAAGGTTGTGGTACTCTAGAGCTGTGAAAAGAGCAGAAAAGACAGACAGATGTTCACTAAAAGACCATTATGGGAAAAAAAAAAGGATTTCTCCATTCATCATTTACTCAAACATTGGTAATGATAAATCCGAATTTTTAATGTTATTGTATAAGTCTGATAAAGTAAGCTGATAAATTATAGCCAAATGATCATGGGATTTTAATTTTTTTTTATACATGGCACACAGGCATTTTGTTTCTTCACTCTTTGTGATATTTGTGAAAGTATTCAAATATTTTCTTTTAATAAAAATAAATTTGAATACAAATGTAATAAAATGAATAATATATAAATATAACATTTATTGAATAAATATTTTATATATATTAATATAAAAATATTGCATTATATATTACTTTCTTGTTATTAATAATTATATAATTATTAATGCATATTAATATTTGATGATTGTATATTATATTAATAAAAAAACAACAATTATATATTAATATTAATTATTATTAATTACTCTGCATTAAGGGTCAACCGTTATTTGTTTTTCAGGGCCAATGCCGATAACGATTATTACAAATCAAGTAGACCGATAACCAATATTCTGAACCGATATATATGTCTGGTGTAAAAATGAAAATTAATGTCCAACTTAAGAATAACAGGGGCTCTGACAAAAACTTTCTTTAAATGTTTTTGAATTATTTTATCAGCAAATTGGTTTTGAAAGTGACGATACCGATAACCATAAAAATTCCTAATATCGGCGCCGATAATCGGGATATTTGATGTCATTTGAAACACATCTGGACATTTAAGGTGAGTGTTTTCAGTCTCACAAAACTTATATTAAATACTGGCCAATATATCGGTTATCACCTTCAAAATAAAATAATTATCGGTTAGTAGTATCTGCCAAAGTTTTCATGATTAGTGTATTTTTTAACTTTTAAATTACAAAAACATTAGTATCTGAGTAATATATTTAGTAGTGCTGTGCAACGATTAATCACAATTAATCGCATAGAAACTATGCGATAAAAGTTTTTGTTTACATAATATATGTATGTGTATATTGTGTATATTTATTATGTATACATAAATACACATACATTTTTACATGTATATATTTTATTGATATATATATATATATATAGAATATAAACATAACATATTTTTCTTAAATATATCCATGCAAGTGTGTGTATTTATATATACATAATAAATATACACAGTACACATACATATATTATGTAAACAAAACTATTCTGGATGCAATTAATCACAAATAATTGTTGCACAGCACTAATATTTAGAAACGTTGCATGTATAGTAACTGAAAACCACAGCAAAATAATTGTTTCAAATAGTTTTAGTTGAATGTCACACAGCAGAACCAGTCAACTTCCCAAAAGTTTTTTACATCAACTACCCATCAAAAAAAGGAGAATGATATGCGTTCTTGGAAAATGTCTTTTGGATCAACCAAAACTGAAGATCTCTGCCTCAAGGAAAACAAACTCACGGATTCAAACAGAAATAAACATGAAATACCATTTCAATGTGCATTAACACGTAAACACAAGCCGTGAAGCAAGTAAATGTAGCATCAAGCGGTAAACACAAGCTGGAACTTACGCTCAGCGATGATCAGAGGGGGGAAGAAGAGAAAGTATCCCACCAGCTCAGCAGTGAGTTGGTTAAGGAGACCGCTGGACATGGTACCATTCAACGGAGTGCTACCGTTCCACACCACATACACTAAAGTGACTGCCAACGAATTCCCAGTTTGATACGTGTTCAGAATCTGTCGGAAAACACAAACAAACTATAAATCCAAACCCAACGAACGACTCCTCAGAGGAACGCCGTTATCAGACCTCTGAAGATAAGCCATTTATCAAACTTTGTTTTCAAGTTCAATTGAAAAACTACCTCAACAGAAAGAGTCCCATAAGAGTCCTCCACTTTCTCCTGCGCCTCTGCAAACACATTTTCCAATCGCTGCTCCATCATTTGGATGAATCCGCAAGACTTGATGTTGTCCGCCGGCCCGACAAACCTAAGAACTATGTGGAGGAAAATGATAAACTGTTAAACAAAAGACGTTACCATTTCTTTCTTCAGTCAGATAGAAATTAAGGTTTTTGAGGAAAACGATCTGTCATTTTCTTAAAAAATGAAAATGTATGTACTTTTTGACTACAAATTCTAGTCTTGCACTAGAGCAACTTTACGCATTTATAGTCACATTGGAAAGGTCACATGTGACGTAGCCAGAAATACAGATGCAAAGCAAACAAAAACCAAATGTCAAAGAAAACTGCAAAGAAAGTCAAACGTCATTTCCAAAAAAACGATTTTGAAGTTGGAGGAGAAAACGAGATAGAGTTTTCCATCCTACCATACCTTTCTGAACCGAAGTACACAAACGAAGAACTAACCATACGTGACCTTTCCATTGTGATTACTTAAGGCGTGAAGTCCTGGACCTGCATCGCAGAGCTAGTGCAAGACAAGCATTTGTGGTTAAAAAGTATACACATTTTTTTTTAGACATTTTTTGTAGAAAATGGCCAATCATTTTGCTAGATAAGACCCATATTCCCATATGAAGACCCATATATGAAGCGGCACTGAAACTTGGACCCGTTGGCTCCCATCAAAGTCCATTATATGGAGAAAGATCCTGTAATGTTTTCCTAAGAAACCTTTTTTTTTTTTTCGACTGAAGAAGGACAGACATGAACATCTTGGATGACATGGGAGCGAGTAAATTATTGACTGGTAAAATATGTAATGTAATAAAGTGTAAACAAACTAGTTCAAGCATGTCAGACAGATATTTCCAGTCAGATTTTCCATCAAACTCCCGATGGAAAGGTATCTTACCCGTTTTTAGTTGCAGGTGGATGCCGAGGCTGGGCAGCCATGGAGCCACAGGAGTGGGGATGGCCAACACCACAGGAACATACTCTCTGATGTTATTCAGTAGCTTGTCAAAGCCGTAGGAAGCTAATGTGTCCATCACAACAGAGGCCACCAACACAGACTTCCCTCTCAAGACGTAGTAGCCCATAGTCACATTAGAAGGCGTGCAGATATCTCTTTCCAACTAGAGGGAACACAGATAATGTAAAATGACATGGATATCCATAGTATGTATCTGACACAATTGATTTTTTCACCATTTTTCATTAGCTCTTGGCTAGTTCACTGGTCCTGGGGTGTGATAAATTAAATTTTAACTGGTACACTACCATTCAAAAGTTTGGGGTCAGCAAGACTTTTTATTTATATTTAAATAAATTCCTTTGTTTATTTATTTATTTATGCATGTTTAATAAATACTTTTATTTGGCAAGGATGCATTAAATCAATGAAAAATTAAGACATTTAAAATGTTGCTAAGACTTCTATTTCAAATAGTTTTTGTTCTTTTAATCTTTCTATTCATTAAAAAATCCTTTAAAAATGTATCAGAGATTCCACAAAAATATTAAAGATTTGATCATCACAGGCATAAAGTACTTTTTAAAATATATTTAAAAAAAAAAGTTATTTCAAGTTGTACAAATATTTCACAACATTACAGTTTTTATTGTATTATTGATCAAATAAATGCAGCCTGGGAAAGCATAAGAGACTTCCTTCAAGAACATAAACAAGTTTAAATATATTGTACAGTTTATATTGTACATATAATTTTACTTATTTATAATCTCATTTAATATCATGAAAAACAGTATATTGAAAATAAATAAATAAATAGGTGACTATTCTTTCAACTAAGATTTTGTTTTACCTTCAGATACAGACCTTAAGTCTTAAAATATGAAAATTCATTTTAAAAACTAAAAATCAGTACATCTTAACTACAATAATTTAAACAAATAATTAAATTATCATGATTAGTATCAATATTATTTTGTGAGAATTATTATTAAAAACTAAAAAAGGGAAAAATATATTAAGATTTTATTTGCAAAAACAGATTTTAAAAACTCAGTTTTTAACATTTTTCAAAAATCATGTTTTTTCATTGTGCATTCCAATTAATTGCAATCAAACTGCAGTTGGATTAAAATAACTAAAATAATACAGCTAACTAACACATTAAAACACAATAAAAACACGATAACATTATAAAAACATGATTTTTGAAAATTAAAAATAAAATGGAGTTATCTGTTTTTGCAAATAAACTTCACATATTTTTTATTTCATTTATTTTTGTTTTATTTACTTTATTTTTTACACATTTTGACAAATATTATTTAATTGGATAATACTTTACAATAAGGTTCACTAGTTAACATTACTTAATTACTTTAGTAAACATGAACTAAGAATGAACAAGACTTTTACAGCATTTATTAATCTTAATTAATGTTAATTTCAGCATTTACTAATGCATTATTAAAATCAAAAATAGTTTGTTAACATTAGTTAATGCACTGTGAACTAACATGAACAAACAATTAACAACTTTATTTTTATTAACTAACATTAACAAAGACTAATAAATAGTGTAAAGAATGTATTATTCATTGTTTGTTCATGTTAGTTAATATATTAACTAAAGTTAACAAATGGAACCTTATTGTAGTTACCTTTTATTGTGTGTATTTAAGATACATAAAATTCTAGCTATTAAATTAGCCTTTGCAAGACGAAAGAATTCAGCCATTTTACTTAACAAATATAATTTCCATCACAGAATGCGAACACAATTCATCAACTGAGATGTGATGGAAATGACACACTGTGGTACGACTGCAATTTACCTTCAGAAAAAAAAGCTAAATTCTCCTATGATGCATGAAAACTGCTGGATAAGTTCAAATTAAAAACTACTGTGTGTGTAACAAGTGTAAACAGTATTAATATTTTAACAAGTTTTTAGTTCAAATATGCCTTACTGAAATCATATGCTGTTTTTATTCATAGTGCTATATTCACACAAATGCTCTTACTGGCTTTGTTATTGTTAAGCGCTTGAGGCAAATGCTAATACAAATCCCACATGAATAAATTTCATCATATTGAGCCAAGCTGACTGACCATCTCCCTCTTTTTACTCAAACATAAACACACACACACACACTCCCTCTGTGTAGATAGTGATTGTGTCGTCTCCTGCTGATCACCTCCAGGGTCTGTAATGATACAGAACCTCTGATCTGATGGACAGTTGACGAGGAGGAGGAGAAAAAAAAAAAAAAAAAAAAAATCACACAGTGAGCGAAACCGACAAATATAGAGACAGATCTTAAAGAGAACAGATGGAGTCATTGGTTACAGAGCTTAACAGACACAGACGTTTGCTCTTCAAATGCTAATAACAACCTTTTCCATGGTCATTTACAATTAAAGAGACAGTACACCCAAAAATGCAAATTCAGTCATCATTTACTAATGCTCAAAAACTTATGACTTATATGACTAACGACTTAAAACCTAAAAGAGTCATACAAGACATGAGGGTGATTAAATGATAACAGATTTTCAATAGTTTTAATGAACTGTTCCTTTAAATATTCTATTTAGTCGACTTCGCTCCCCTCAGCACACTGTCTGTGCTGTTACCATGATATCGATTCTTTATTTGCAGCATATGAGGTACCAGCGCTGCGCTATTTTTGGACGTGCCTTTCTGACGGACAGACATGCGAATGCTCCTTAGGCTTCAAACCAAGTGTTTCATAAGACGGTCCTTTCTTGGTGCTTGAAAACAGGGAGATGTTCTGCACAATCACACTCAATGAGCTGCATACTGAACATGCACAGGAAACACCTCCCACGCAGCCTCCCACCACACTGTCCTCTGCTAAACTACAATTCCCATGATGCAATGGTGATATGGTCCCATAGGACTGTGGTCAAAGCATTGTGCTTATCTTGATGGTGCTGAAGATTCTGGTGTATAAGGCATATTTTACTGTGTTTCCAATGGCAACCAACTATTCCGATTAGTTCTTTTCATTATTTATTTAGCATTTCTCGTTTCATGTTGTGCTTGCAGTGGAAGAGAGAGAATAAAAAGGGATTGGATGAGCATACTAGCATTTTTGTTATTGCTGCAGTATACAGTCTGCATACTATGGAAGCCTGCTTCTGCCACTGAATAAAAAAAATTAAAAAAGGTAGTAATTGTAAATATAGTAAGTTTTTATCTCACAATTGTGAAAAATAAAGTCGGAATTTAGTGATATAAACTGCAAGAAAAACCTCATAACTGCGAGATATAAACTCGCAATTCTGTAAAATAAAGTTGCAATTCTCAGAAATGAAATCAGAATTGTGAGTTTGTTTTTTTCTTAGAATTCGCAATTGCGCGTTACAAAGTCCGAATTGTAGGATATAAACTCTAAATTCTGAGATATAAATTTGCAATTCTGAGAAATGAAGTTGCAATTCAGAATAGTGAGATATAAACAATTCTTGGAAATAAAGTCAGAATTGCGAGATATAAACTCACAATTGTGAGAAATAAAGTGAGAATTCTGAGATATAAACTCAATTCTAAGAAATAAAGCCAGAATTCTGAGAAATTAAGTCCGAATTTTTTAGAAATAGTCACAATTCTGAGAAATAAAGTCAGAATTCTGGAAAAATAGTCAGAATTTTGAGAAATAAAGTCAGAATTTTGAGAAATAGTCAGAATTCTGAGAAATAAAGTCAGAATTCTGAGAATTAGTTACAATTCTGAGAAATAAAGACAGAATTGCGAGATTTAAACTCACAATTCTGAGAAATAATTCAGAATTCTGAGAAATTAAGTCAGATTTCTGAGAAATACAGTCAGAATTGCGAGATATAAACTCACAATTCTGAGAAATAAAGTTGCAATTTTGAGAAATGAAGTCAGAATTTTGAGATATAAACTCACAATTCTAAGAAATAAAGTTGCAATTCTGAGAAATGAAGTCAGAATTCTAAGATAACTCACAATTGTGACTTTTTTCTTAGAATTGTGAAATAAACACAATTGCAAGTAATAAAGTCAGAGTTGCGAGATATAAACAATTCTAAATAAATAAAGTCAGAATTGTGAGAAATGAAGTCAGAATTCTGAGACATATACTCACAATTCTAAGAAATAAAGTCGCGATTCTGAGAAATGAAGTCAGAATTCCAAGATAACTCACATTTCTGACTTTTTTTTCTCAGAATTGTGATATAACATGCAATTGCAAGTAATAAAGTCAGAATTGCGAAACATAAACTCATATATAACTCAAATAAAGTTGCAATTCTGAGAAATTAAGTCAGAATTCTTAGATGTAAACTTTCTAAGAAATAAACTCACAATTTTAAGAAATAGTCACAACTTTTTTTCTCAGAATTGTGATATAAACTCGCAATTACAAATAATAAAGTCGAAATTGCGAGATATAAACTCACAATTTTAAGAAATGAAGCCGTAATCCTGGAAATGAAGTCAGAATTCTGAGATATAAACTCACAATTCTGAGAAATAAAGTTGCAATTCTGAGAAATGAAGTTGTAATTCTGAAAAAAGAAGTCAGAATTGCAAGATATAAACTAAATTCTGAGAAATCAAGTTGCAATTCTGAGAAATAAAGTCGCAATTCTGAGAAATGAAGTCAGAATTCTGAGAAATAAAGAAATGAAGATATAAACCGGCAGTTAAGACTTTTTCTCAGAACTGCGTGACATAAACTTGCAATTCTGAGAAATAAAGTTGCAATTCTGAGAAATAAAGTCAGAACTGCAAGATATAAATTCACAATTTTGACCTTTTTCTGAGAACTGTGAGATATAAACTAGAGTGAAGTCGCAATTTTCAGAAATGAAGTCAGAATTGTGATATAAAGTTGCAATTCTGAGAAAAAAAATGTCCATTCTGAGAAATAAAGATATAAACTCGCAGTTGTGAGTTATAAAGTCAGAATTGCAAGATATAAACTCGCAAATCAGCTTTTTTTTCTCAGAATTGCATGATATAAACTCACAATAACACAGTTTTTATCTGAGAATTGAAAGCTTATATTTCTCAGTTCTGACTTTATGATTCACAGTTTGTATTACATAATTCTGAGGAAAAAAGTCAGAATTGCGAGATAAAAAGTCGTAATTATCTTTATTTTTTATTCAGTGGCAGAAACGGGCTTCCATAGTATACTGTGCAAACTATTTTTAAATTATGGATACAATCTTTTTGACTTCTTTGAAAAACATTAAAAAAATCTTACCAACCCCAAACCTTTGAACTTTTACAGCAGGTGTTTTCCTTTTTATCGTTTAATGCCGCTGCGTAGTGGCTTGCGGCACAAAACGTGCAAAACCACCAACCTGAACACGAATGTTGCTGTCGTTGAACGCTCTCTGCAGTGCCTGTGTAAAACCTTTAGACAGGTTCTGTCTCATTCCAGCTTCTAGCCGATTTCGCCGCATCTGGATGGACAACACTAGGAGAAAAAGATACAACACATATGAAAATATGAATGTGAATATGTCTGTTTACACTGAACATATGTTGGCTTCACTGCAGGGCATATGCTGTCACTGTAGAATGTCGGGGAGGAGGAGTAAAATTACAGCATACAGTAATATTATTTGCATAATAATGCATTTCACAGGATTAAGTAGATATGTGCAGTTGTACATTGGTTTTGTCATTTGGCTCTGTCGTAATGAGGTGAGCATAATGATGTCACATGGACTTCTTGAACGTGTCAGTTGTGTTGCTGTCTATGCAGAGTCAGAAAGCTCTTGGATTTCATCAAAAATATCTTAATTTGTTTACCAAAGATGAACGAAAGTCTTAACGGGTTTGGAACGACATGAGGGTGAGGTGCTAATATAAACAGGGGCTCACCTGTTTTCACCCATAATCTTTCGGTCACATTACAGGTCAAAGGTGAACTGTCAGTAGGAGGAGTGCTCCGTTCAGTCATGGTACTTCCAGAGGTAGATACAGCGGTGGTTTGACGAGGGGTTGTCGTTGTTGTAGTTGCTAAAGTGGTTGTGGGTGCTTTTGTGGTTGTTGGTGCTACTTTTGTGGTGGTGGTTGTGGTAGTTGTTGTCGTAGTGGTAGTGGTGGTTGTCGTCGGTGGTTCCGTCTCGGTCGTTGTGGTCTGAGTGGCTGTCGTGGTCGGGATGGTGGTCGTGACCTCTTTCGCCACAACGATGGCAGTGGGCGGAGTCACAGTCGTTGATGTCACAGTTAAGGGCGTGACAGTCGTGGTGGTCACTGTGGTGAGTTGGAGACTGTCGCTGGTCACAGTGTGGGAGTTGCTGCGTGCTGAAGCGCCAGATGAAGCGTTTTCAGCCCTTTCGGGAGAGGTGCCGTTAAAAGCGGAAACGGAGACCGAAGTTGTCACATTGTCAGAGAGTGTGGCGTCTGTCTCTGCCACGATCATGAAAGAGGATCCCGGGGCGGTGGGAAGATCAGGGTTCCTGGGGAATTCACTAAGAGTCTCGCCTGAAAGTAGAGAATGTTTGAGTGAGGAGCAGGAAGTGAGATCGAGGACACACATGAATGCTCACTGATGGTGAAGAATGACACATAGGACATGTGGGAGAGGACGGATGGAGCTCTGGGGGATTATGCAGTAGCGGGACTTGTTGAAGTGTGTAATTTTTGCGACCACTAGTGTCATCAAACCAAATAACCGAAGATTATGATTTAAAGGATTAGCTCACTTCTAGAATAACAATTCCCTGATAATTTACTCACCCCCACGTCATCCAAGATGTTCATGTCTTTCTTTCTTCAGTCAAAAAGAAAGGATTTTAAAGAAAAAAAATTCCGGATTTTTCTCCATATAGTGGACTTCAATGGGAATCAATGGGTTGAAGGTCCAAATTGCAATTTAAATGCAGCTTCAAAGTGCTCCCAGCCGAGGAATAAGGGTCTTATTTAGTGAAACGATCATCCATTTAAAAAAAAATAAATACATTTCTAAACGTTTTAACCCCAAATGCACGTCTACAACTTCACGCATTACATACTCACATAGGAAAAGTCACACGTGGTTAGTTCTTCATCTGTGTACTTTGATTCAAAAAGGTAGGGTAGGGTGAAAAACTCAAAAATCTAATTTTTCTCCTCCAACTTCAAAATCATCCGACATCGTTTTACCTTTTTTTGTAAAAATGTTTGACTTTCTATCCATGTTCACTTTGTAAACACTGGGTCAGAACTTCCGCCTACATCATGCGTGACCTTTCCAATGCGATTATGTAATGCGTGAAGTCAACCTAGTGCAAGACAAGCATTTGTGGTTAAAAAGTATGTAATTTTACTTTTTTTTTTTTTTTAGAAAATGACAGATTGCTTAGCTAGATAAGACCCTTATTCCTCAGCTGGGATCGTGTCGAGTCCTTTGAAGCTGCACTGAAACTGCAGTTTGGACCTTCAACCCGTTGGCCACCATTGATGTCCACTATATAGAGAAAAATCATGGAATGTCTTCCTCAAAAACCTTCTTTTCGACTGAAAAAAAGAAAGGCATGAACATCTTGGATGACAAGGGGGTGAGTAAATTAGCAGGAAATTTTAATTCTGGAGTGAACTAATGCTTTAATTTGCCATTGATCAGACAAACAGTTTTAAGAGTCTTATATTTAGAATTTTCAGAGTCAATATTGTGAAGTCGGGCTAAATGGTGTGCGCAAAAATTACATACTTTAGCTTTAACGTCAACATGAAATTAAAGTTGGCCCAATCAGGGTTATTGTAGTTAACTAAAACTAACACTGAAACTAAAATTAAAACTATAAAAATGATCAGAAATCATTTTAATACGCTGATTTGCTGCTTGAGAGACAAAGTTGTGCTGCTTCATATTTTAGTGGAAGCAGTGATATATTTTTGTTCAGGATTTTAATGAAAGAACTGTATTTGCAATAGTAATCTTTTGTAACATTATAAATATCTTTACTGTTACTTTTGATCAATTGAATGCATCCTTGCTGTATAAAATTGTTATTAAAGGAGTAGTTCACTTCCAGAACAAAAATTTACAGATAATGTACTCACCCCATTGTCATTCAAGATGTTCACGTCCTTCTTTCGTCAGTCAAGAAATTATGATTTTTGAGGAGAAAATTTCGGGAATTATCTCCATATAATGGACTTCTATGGTGCCCGCGAGTTTGAACTTCCAAAATGCAGTTTAAATGCAGCTTAAATGATCCCAGCCAAGGAAAAAGGGTCTTATCTAGTGAAATGAGCAGTTATATTTTCTAAAGAATACAATTTATATGTTTTTCAACCACAAATGCTTGTCTTGTCTAGATTGGAGTTTTTTGACGTACCCTAACTATATTGACCCGGATTACACAGAGTATAATGCACATGGGAGAGCTTTTACAATTTTTTTTAGAAAATAAATCATTTCGCTAGATAAGACTTTCTCGGCTGGGATCGTTTAGAGCCCTCTGAAGCTCCATTTTGGAAGTTCAAAGTCACGGGCACCACTGAAGTCCACTTTATGGAGAAAAATCCTGAAATGTCTGCCTCAAAAAACATAATTTCTTTGAGATTGAAGAAAGAAAGACATGAACATCTTGGATGACAAGGGGGTGAGTAAATTATCTGTAAATATCTGTTCTGGAAGTTAACTTCTCCTTTAACCAACAACATCATAGTCTAAAATTCATAGTCAAAGTCATTCATAGTCGTATTTTATTTACTTATGTAATTTTTACTCCAAAATGTCACATCGCACAAGTAAAATGGGATGTCAATGCAATTTCATGTTGACTTTAAAGAGGTTATTGCAAAAAATGTTGTTGATGATGGTAACAATAACGACAAACACAATGACCTTGAAAATGATGATGACGGCGATGATGAACAAATGGTGAAGAAAGGATGATGACAACATCAAATCAGCACAGTCCCTGAAAAGAAACCTTTTAAATACACCACTTCTTTATTTTTGTACACAGCATTGATTGAACACCTCACAATCTGGCTGTACCTGAGCTAGTGGTCAAGACACTGTTGATTTTATGTGCCGTGGACTGTGGATTTGGCACTCTGACGGCCAGCTCCCCAGGGGACTTTTGATTGGTGCGATTGTCACTGTTGCCGGGTGGGGAGGGCAGAGAATGCACCAGCGCCTGAGGCTGTGTCTCTGCAACCTGCAGGGTCTGCACTGAGGCGAACACAGGCTGCTCCCTTGTGCTTTCTGCCCTCGCTGGTGGGGAGTGGAACTGCGAGGCGAAGTCTTCGTCCTCCAGCAGCGACGAAGAGACTGTGATGTTTGGGGCTCCGGTTGGATCCTGGGAAGGATTGAGGGGTTGTCCTGATGCTTCGAGCCTTGCTTCATCTGGTAATGAAAATAGGAGATGTCATGGTGCAAAATCATAAATGTCTACCATCTTCGTCTTATAGGTGGAAATGCATTAAAGGAAATAAGCATTTGATTTCATTCGTTGAGCCAAGATTTTAAATACTTGATGGCATTAGAGGCAGCTGCATTAAGCTTGCAAACCTAATGACACGCACTGTTATTTAATCAGCATTAATGATAATGCGCTATATTAAATTGCTCTCAAGGTATTTGAGACAGAGGAAAAATTGAGAAAAAAAATGATGGCGAAACAAACCTAGCAGGCTGCCTCACTGCCTACATAAGCTGTCTTCTAAGGGAACATTGTGTCATGGAATATTTTAAGTGACCGATTTCTGTTCAGTAAATGTATCTTGTATTAACGTTTTATACTGAAAAAAAAAAAGACAAGAATGTTAATTAAGATTTTTTTTTTTTGTGCACAAGTGTGCATGTGTAGTGTAGCAAGTAAAAATTTTTTATGCACTTAAAGTCCCTCTACAAAAACATTACCCTCTTGGGTATCTTTGAATTATTTAGCTTGCTTAACGTTTCAGAAAAGAAAATCACACCAGTCCTTCTCTCGACTGCCATCCGCGACTGTTGGCGAGTCGATCTGAGATGATTAATAATGTGATTAATCGACCTTTACAGCTCTTTACTTTATTTTTATCTTGGGGAACATAACGTGGACGGAGTCATACAATATAGTGACTTTAGGACATTAATCATAAATCCTTTAGCCGGAGGACCAAATTAGAAATGTGCAGCGTTTCTTGGGTGCTGTGAGCTCTCTCAGTCCCTTTTCTCACTCCCTTACTGTGCTCCTAGTGAGCAGCCTAAAGCTTCAGTCCTTTCCTAACAAATTAATTAACTCACCCAAACACATCCTATATGAGATTAGTCATAAACAACGTAAACATATTGCAACTGACATCAGTACAAAATGTCACAAAAGCACATGTGAATGTGAATGAAGCTACTCTACTGATAATAGATAGATAGATAGATAGATAGATAGATCGATAGATAGATAAATAGATAGATAGATACTACCTATTTACACTAAAGGGATATGGGTGGAGAGACAGACACAGATAGAATGATAGAACGATAGATGTAGAATTATCTGGAGGGATGAATGGATGGACAGTGTAGAATTATGTGGAAGGATGGATGGACAGATCATATAGAATTATCTGGAGAGATGGATGGGTGGATTGACAAATAGTGTAGAATTATCTGGAGGGATGGATGGAGGGATGATAAATAGTGTAGAATTATTTGGAGGGATGGATGGAGGGATAGTCTAAAATTATCTGGATGGACTGATAGCACATAATTATCTGGAGGGATGGACTGATAGTGTAGAATTATCAGGATGGATGGATGATAGATAGTGTAGAATTGTCTGGAGGGATGGATGGATGATAATGTAGAATTATGTGGAGGGACAGATGGATAGATAGTGTAGAATTATCTGTAGGCATGGATGGGGATAGTGTAGAATTTTTGGGATTTATGGATGGATAGTGTAGAATTATCTGGAGGGATGAATGGATAGCTAGATAGTATAAAATTATCTGGAGGGATGGATGGATGAATGGATAGTGTAGAATTATCTGGAGGGATGGATGGATGAATGGATAGTGTAGAATTATCTGGAGGGATAGATAGTGTATAATTATCTGAAGGGGTGGATGATTGGATGGATCGATGGATGGATAGTGTAGAATTATCTGGAGAGATGGATGGTTGGATGGATGATAGTGTAGAATTATCTGGAGAGATGGGGGATGGATGGATAATGTAGCATTGTCTGGAGGGATAGATAGATAGATAGATAGTGTATAATTGTCTGAAGGGGTGGATGATTGGATGGATGGATCGATGGATGGATAGTGTAGAATTATCTGGAGAGATGGATGGTTGGATGGATGATAGTGTAGAATTATCTGGAGGGATGGATAGTGTAGAATTTTCTGGAGGGGTGGATGGATGGATAGCATAGAATTATTTGGAAGGATGGATAGATTATCTGGAGAGTTGGAGGGATGATGGATAGTGTAGAATTATCTAGAGGGATGGATGGAGAGTGTAGAATCATGTGGATGTATTGATGGATAGACTGAATTGTCAGGAGAGATGAGGACTGGATGGATAGATAGTGTAGAACTATCTAGAGAAACGGATAGTGTAGAATCCTCTGGATGTATGGATGGAAAGTGTAGAACTGTGGAGGGATGGATAGTGTACAATTATCTAAAAGGGAAGGATAGATAGACAGACAGACAGACAGATAGATAGTGCAGAATTATCTAGAGGGATGGATGGATAGAATTGTCTGGAGAGATGAGGAATGGATGGATAGACAGTGTAGAATTATCTAGATGGATAGATAGTGTGGAATTATCTGGATGTACAGACGATAGACAGTGTAGAATTATCTGAATGGATTAATTGATAGCATAGAATTATCTGGAGGCATGGATGGATGGATAGATAAGAGCAGAATTGAAAGGACTGCCAGATAGACAGCCAGGTAGATAGACAGATAGAATTATCTATCTACACTCATTCTATCCTATCAGTTTTACTATCATATCTAACATTTAAATATAATCTGGAGATCTATCATAAAGATGGATGAATGGTTAGATAAGAAATTACACACTATGTTGCAATACCAAAATCATGAACTTTTAATTTGGTGTTAATATGATATTTTACAAAGAAAACAAGACATACTAATTAAATCTAATTTTCTGCAGAATGAGAGTGTGTGCAATTCTGTAAGCAGTCACGTTGAATTCCTATTCTCCAACAGATAGCCACCTGCTCTGACAGTTCGAACATATGGGATTGTCCTGATTAACAGGCAGCTAGAGAGAAGATGACATGTCGTGTGAAGGGGGCTCTGGCTGTACATCCAACCCATCGTCCTAATCACTACACTTCCTGTGAACGGGATAGCACTGAACTCTGAAAGCCCTACACACTTAAGTACGCTTGTAGCCGGCCTGAGAAGATTTACGTACCCCATAATGGGTCACATGACTTGGGTCAGTGAGCTGAGCCAATCAAACTCTACTGCCAGGCATAACGGAGCGAGTTGATTGGAAGACAGGATGATAGATGCCAAGATGGCTTCATCCATCACAATCCCCAAGTGCGTGGCCTGGTCTCAAACGGGTCCCACTGCCACTGCATATTATTCTATATATGGAAGCTTTCTAATCAATGACGTCAAGTGTTAAAAATTAAGGACGTGTTTTATATTCTGGGACTGAGCCGTTGTCCTGCTTTAATGTAACTGGAGATCAGTGGGCTAGAAAGACATGGACCTTCTCCATTATGAGGACAGGTGGTGAAGGGGGCTGATGGGTAACAGGCCAAAGCCATTGAAGCCCATGAGGGAGTATATGGGGAACCGAAGCATGGAGTCACACCATTCCAGCAGGACAGATCCACGTCCGTAGTCTATTCATAGATCCCATCTGCTTTTGTTGCATCTTGTTGTGGCATCACGAAGGCAACGGCATTACATCTGTTTATCATAAAGTAAATATTTAAAAGGATATTTCATGCAAAAGATTAGCAGTCCAAACCCAAATGAATACAAAATATGACTTCTTCTCTTAGAATATCCTGGCTATTTGTTTTCCACCACAATGAAAGGAAATGAGGACTAAGGCCACAAGCTCAGAAATGACAAAAAAGAGCCACAAAATATCAAAAGCAAACATACTGTATGACTCATGCACTATATTCCAAGTCTTCTAAGCCATTTGATGTTTCTGTGAAACACAAACTGAAATGTAGGTTGATTTTCACAGAAAAGTGATAATGTCTAATTTGTGAACAAATCAGTTGTGAAAAATTTAGTTGTAATGTCTAGTTTGTGAATAAATAGTTTTGTTTTTTTTCAATGAATTTGTTTATCCAATTCACAAAACTGATATGATTGATTTGTTAACAAATCAAACTAATCTGGTTCTATGGTCTCAGAATACTTGGAATATGACACATGAATCACTTTGACTACATCACCAATCACTGTTATTGCTTAAAAACAACAACAGTATATTATTCAAAACTCACTTTATGTTTCATAGAAAAAAGAAATTCATACAGGTGTATAACAAAATTTTGGACGAACTAAACATTTTCTTGATAGCCCTAAGAAAAATCTGACTTGCAAAGAGGATTTTGTTATTTTAAGATCATGCTTCTGTAAACCTGTGGTATATTTCATATTTTCAGCATCATAAAATTTTACAGCAAAGCAGATTAGGGCGTCTATGTGCAATGGAGCAGATTAAATGCTTTGACATGAAATGGGATGTCATCCAAACGGACACCCATCAACCCTCAGGAGAGAAAGCACTTTGAGCATTGCATATTAAAATTATTACACACCAACTGCGGACGGCACACAGAAGTCTCAGGTGTGGAAATATTTCACCATTAGTATCATGTACAGTTAAAATATGATATCATGTCTCAAAAAACAAAAAAGACTTTTTTCCTATTAGTTAAAAAAAATGTCTAATTGAAAAAAAAGTACCTCAAAATCCCAAAAAATACAGATACATGCAATTCACTGCAGGTTCCGGCTATAATGAACACCGGGGGCAGTAACACGTCAATTAATTTATTCATGAATAATTTAATTAATTATGTTTAAATGGTTTGTTGCACAATACTATGTTATGACCTCAAAACACTTGATTTGTGAACTTATATTTCACATTTGCGAAACCAGATTTGTAGTAAACTTGCTCAGAAGCTCACCTGGTACAGCATTACATTGGGTACATGGATTTTGCATGGATTTTTGTCATTATAGGGTAGATGTGTACATACACTGCCAATGCACATTGATGTTCAAACAGCATGTAAAAGTGAACTTTGCATCCAATGACCCCTTTAAGCCCATTTTATTGTTGATTTCGATGTTGGCTGCAAAGATCATAAAAAAAGATATGAGGTACAACTATTCTTTCAACTTCTTTACCTTCACAGCGGTGCACATTCGTTCCTCCCTAAAACCCAAACTTAAGGTCAGAATCAGCACAGTCGGTGATTGTTTCATTGTTTCGGGCTTTGAGTGTGCAACCAAACGATTAAATTATACACACACAAATGTCAAAGTGACTGGCTTGGGAGAGTATTACTTAAACACAGTTTATGTCTTGGACGTAACGACTGAGAGAAAATCTGAATATAAACACCAAAAATTGCATATCATATGCACACCAAAAATCAATGTCTGCGTATAAATAGCACGCCAGAGAAATCCCTCACAGCTCTTAATCTGAATACGTTAGCTTTAATAAGCATTAATCTATCCAATTATACAGTGAAAACTATGCAGTGTTGTTTTACATTTGGTTATTTTATTAGATTTCTTTTGCAGGCTATATTATACCTGAACAAAAATGCTAGTAGACCTCCATGAAATAATTAAAGCACTGTTCATTTCATTTGTATCTTTATTTTATTGAATTTGTTAGTTTGTTTTACTTGGTTTCTTCGTTCACATTCTTACTGCATCTTATGTATATAGAACACAAAAAATGCCTGCACACCGGTGCATTTACAAATCTATGTTTTATATTAATTTAATTTAATTATTTTTATTTTACATTATATTTATTAGCTTTTAATTAAGCTCTTAATTTGTTTTGAATATATGTAACCCTAAAACAAAAAGTACCGATAAGAATACCGTTAAAGTACCGGACTGATAAGCAGTACCGATAACAGTAGTAATACCGTTAAAACTTTAACGATACCCATCCCTACTTCGCAGTACTGTCGTGAACGCATGTCGAAAACTGACACGGAAGAGAAGAAATTGTTAAATAAAGACGATATTTTTGTTTTCTCTGCATGCAAAAAGTATTCTTGTAGCTTTCTAAAATTAATTTGCATCATATGACGATTTGGTAGTAAACCTGCTCAGAAAAGCTCACCCAGTACAGAATTACACTATTTTTTTAGGTTGAAAATAATTTTGATGAAATCTGAGAGACATCGTAAGACATTGTTAAAATAGTCCATGTGACTCAACCGTAATTTTATGAAGACTCTTCATTGATGCGAAATAAAAAACTTAAACTTTTCGTAGTAAACTTGCTCAGAAGCTCACCTGGTACAGTATTAAACTTTTGCTGTTGTTAAAACTATGATGAAATCCGAGAGCTTTCTGACTCTGCAGAGACAGCAACGCATCTGACACATTCAAGGCCCAGAAAGGTAGTAACGACATCAGTAAAATAGTCCATGTGACATCACTGGTTCAACTGTAATTTTATGAATTATTGTTGAATAAAGATGATTTTTGTTTTCTTTGTGCACAAAAAAGTATTCTCGTAGCTTCATAAAATTAATTCTATCGTAGTAAACTTGCTCAGAAGCTCACCTGGTACAGCATTACATTGTACAGCGCTTGGGTATGACTCCCGTGAAACATGAATCATGACTGGCATGATTGCTACTTATACTTTTGCTTTAGTTAAGACTATTGGTTATGTTTAGAGTAGGGTTTACTCTAGGTGGTATATTATTTTCAAACACAATGGAGCATTTACCTTTTAGTGCCACTCATCGGACATTTCATCTCCGAACTGCTTAGATACATAAAAAGTCTTCTATCATTTTTTAAAAACACCTGGTTTCTGTTTTTCAACTTTCAACATGGCAATTACATGGTGTAACGATGGGGTCAAGTGGTAAAACCACAGTTTTGAATGATTAACCTAATACTTCGATGGCATTCCAAGGTATGTCAAAGAATACCAGGTACATGCTCAAAAACACTGAGGTATGAATATGCTACTTTTCTAGTGGCAAGGAAGATCTGGTCTCATTTTGTAGCAGTTTATCATAATGTTGATTAATCATGATGTTCAAAACTTCCAATTATGCCACTTAGTCATTACGTACAGGGCATATCACATACCGTACCTTAAAATTCGTCTATAATGATAGTGGCTTTTAGCTACTAAACGATGAAGAGCTGCCAGCAAGAAAAAAAAAAAGAAACAATTGACTCTAATTTCCACAAACTGCTCCCAGCAGGGCAGGGCTAGCAGCAGGCCAGACTAAATTAAGACAACACAGCACATTTGCTTTGGATATTCTTGTTTACATTCAGATTCTATTCCTGGACGTTCTTGTTCAGACACCTGACAGCGTTGAGGTTGATTAACAATGACAAAATGTTCATTTTCTTTTGAACTATCCCTTTAAAAGCATAAAATCCCAGTTCTGTCTTCCTTTTTACTTAAGGCAAAGGAAGAGGATGCATCATAATATATGAACAGCCGGTGCAAAAACAACACCTTGGGGCCTTCCTTAAACTAAGCAACAACCCACATCCTACAGTGTATTTTAAAACGCTGTGAGCAAGGAAATTAGGGGCATGGCGGACACGCACATCCCACACACACCAACACCATCACTGTTTTTAGATGAGGCAGGGGATAAATCTGAGAGACAGGGAACAGTGTGCTCTTGGCGGGAGCTGAGGTAACAGCAGTGGCAAGCAGATTTGAGATTTGAGCTGTATTAAAGTTTATCCTTCTGCTGATGGCTATATGTGTTTTTAGAGTTGATATACGGCGGCACACCTGCTGAGAACACAGGGATGGGTAAGTGCTGCAGAGCACAGCCCATCTTTGAATAATTCAAGCGCTGGCTAAGCATCTGTTCCTGCGTCTAAAAGCAACATGACATGGCCGAACCGTGCATCAATGTCTGTGTTAAACATCACTAACTAACACTGATTAATTGTGTAATATTACATTTAAAATATAGCTGCAAGCAGCGATGGTGGGCCCAAGCCCCCGGAGCCAACGCCATCCTGGTGGCTTTAGGAAAACTGTGCACGGTGGGCAATATGCAGTTCGAGCAGGTAAATATCAAAGAACTAAGCCATATTCACGTAAAAAAATAAGCCAGCTGTTGCCAGTATGACTGAGAATCACAACAGTCACATTCATGAGATGATGCAAATGGGTTGTTGATGTGACATGCATTTTCACTGTCCCACAGGACAAAAATTAATATAATTAATATTGCTATTATTTAAAATGCAGTAAATCATTAAACATTTCTTTGTCTTACATGGACCTGTTGTTATAAAAGCTTCAGTGCTATTCGATTTAAAAAAAAATTTTGTCAAATCTCAGAATTGTCCTATGGTGTGACTGTTTCAAGCATGGTTCAATAAATTACAACTTTTATAAATTAAAACGAAAAGCAAAAAAAAGTTAATAAATACCTGTGGCATAATTGTACAAGTGTCTGTTTTAGTAAATGGCAATCATTTTTTTCATCCATATATTTCTGAAAGCGTAGGAACATCAAATATTTTGTTTCTGAAAACCATGTCTTCTGGTGTTGCACAACATCCTGATTTTAAATCGGCCAATTCCAGAGAAAACTCTAATTAGTTGAAGGATCCCATTCATGGTCGTGTTACTGAAGCCCCTTGTCAAGCCCATGACGTGCACATGGTCATTTTTTGTCTCAGAAACGTTTAAATATTTAACTTTTTTGGAACCACTACAAAAGTGTTACATTTTGTTGTCATTTGGTGTGACACCCCTAAATTATATATATATATTTTAATTAAAACTGTATGTTAAACTACATAATCATGGAAAATTATGCAAATGTCTATTGCTAACTGCTAATGGCAGGTTAGCACAGAACAGCAAGGTCACAAATTGACACAAAAAAGGCTGAAACGTCACACCAGAGGACAAGGTCTCTTTAGGAAGCATTTTAAATGATTAATTAAGATTTAACTCCTTTTTATTCATTTTTGATCATTGTCAGTGTTCTTAAATGCAGTAATTACATTAATTAAACTACTTTCTGATGTTTTTGCATAAAACCTGTACTGTTATAAAGTGTCATGAAAATAATTTAAAATGTGATGCTTTGTTTTTGAAACAGAAAGAATAAAGAGAGTATTAAATAAATAACACTATATGAAAATAAGTGTCTAACAATGATGATAAATCTCTCATGATATTCATATATTATTAAAGAGCTTTTTTTTCTTCTTCTTCTTAATTTTCTTAAACAAATTCATAGTACAGTTCAATTAAAATGTAAAAAAACAAAACAAAACAAAAATTAAAGACTTCACAAAGTTAGTGACCCTTTATATAACTTACACTGATTAATTGTGTAATATTAAATTTTAAATATTTAACACGGAAGAGCAGACATTGTTGAAAAAAGACATTTTTTGTCTTTCTTTGCGCACAAAAAGTAGCTTCACTATATTAACATGACTATTTTAATAATGTCCTCACTACCTTTCTGGGCCTTGAACGTGTCAGTTTGCTGTCTATGCAGGGTTGGAAAGCTCTCGTATTTCATAAAAATATCTTAATTTGCGTTCTAAAGATGAATGTTCTCACAGTTTTAAAATGATATGTGGGTGAATAATTAATGACAGAATCTTCATTTTTGGGTGAACTGTCCCTTTAAATATAATGCATTAGCTTGGATTTATTTTCTTGCACGATTTCACCATCATTTCCTGTCTTATCTCTATTATCACACTGATAAAACAGCAAAAAGGCCAAAATATAGATAATATTATGTTGTATATTCATCAGTATATTTTATGGGAAAGACATGAGATGTCAGCCGAATAATCAAGATTGATTCATCTTGAGCAGGAGTCTTCAAATCATTCCCACCATCCATCCTCAGTTATTTTCAGAATGAAGTTACGTGGCCATAAATAAATAAATATTATCTATTATCTACATTTTTATCCAATAAACAAATAAGGTTTTTGTATTAAAACAACCAAATGAATTGTGAAATTATTTACATGCACATTTCGCTGCAAAATACAGTAAAAATGACTGAAATACAACATTTTTTTGCATTTAAATCAGCATAAAAGAAACAATATATCACCACCATTTTCCCCATCACAGTAATAAAAATACGATTTTTGAATCACAGTAATGAGAATGTAAACTGGGAAGGCAAATGTGCTTAAAATAATGTCACCGGTTTCCCGAGACTCCCCGTTTATATCACAATTCTGAAAAGTGAGCCATTGAGCTGCTGTAATCATAAAAGCTGCGGCTCCGTTTAGCTGAAAGGATGATGACATAAATTATTGACGAAGATACAAACACAGATCTGATTAAAATAACAGCCTGTACCCTTCCAGCCTCTCTAACTGATGAGGCAAACACCATCACACATCTGTGTGAGCATCACCGAGCAGCGCCCGATTGGATAAAGGAGGTCATGTGACTTCCTTGCAGGGCTGTGGGTAGGTCATCTAGTCCCCGTCGAGTCTGGGAGGAAAAAAAAACAAAAAACGGTGTATGCGCGACTGCCTTACACTAATCATATTCTCTGCTGGAGGGTTAAGAAAGATGGAAATACTACATTATCTAATATTTAAAATTTCATACATATAATGGAGAGCGCAAGAACATCATAAAGCAAAACAATACGCATGCAATGACTGATTTATTTTGACTCGAGATGAAATTAGCTATCAGATGCCGAGCGCTCGACATGCCAGCACAGCAAAAGTGAAATACTGCAAGACCTTAAGCTACTTTCCCATCAATCCTCGTAACGGCATGTGTCTCCTCAACCTCCTGCGCAAAACCTGCAGGCTCAACTGATGCTTTTCCATGTTTGTTTTACTTTTCCCAGCCTCTCAACTGTCAGAATTGGTTACTGTCAACTCTGGCATTAACTGGAAGTGATATAAATTTTTACTCAGAGTGGAAAAGATTCCATATTTCCTTCCAGAACATGTTGGAATATTCAGGAGCTCGTGCAGGACACCTTTGACGCACTTGACTCGAGAGTCTCAAGAGCAAGGCAGGTTATTGCAAACTCCATTAAAACTGAATGAGTGTCTCACTCTCTCAGGGGGAGTTTGCTAAGAATGAATCGAGGCTGCTGCTAGCATCATTTCCCTCTCTGTTTTTCGTTTTCTGTTACTTTAGTGCAAGTGCAAAAAACACTAATTGCTGAAAACAAAATACAGCTACTACTATGTGAATTAACCAAAAACTGCTATAATCCTCATGTAACAACTTGCGTATGTGACCCTGGACCACAAAACCAGCCTTCAGTAGCACGGGTATATTTGTAGCAATAGCCAAAAATACATTGTATGGGCCAAAATGACTTTTCTTTTATGCCAAAATAATTATGGTATTAAGAAAATAGCATGTTCCATGAAGATATTTTGTAATTTTTCTACCGTAAATATATTAAAACGTAATTTTAGATTAGTAATATGCATTGATTTTCAAATTTTTTTTTTTTTTTTTGCACCCTCAGATTCCAGATTTTCAAATAGTTAAATCTCTGTCAAATATTTGTTCAGCTTTCATAAATCTCATTTAATTAAATTGACCCTTATGGCTGGTTTTGTGGTCCAGGGTCATTCATGTATAAAAACAAGGTTCAAAAATTACTTTTAAGTACAAAAACCAACGTAATTAAATCAAATTTAAGATCAAGTTAGCTTGCAAAAGTATGCATGACAAATGTTAATATTGTCAATTAAATTATGACAAGTGTTTGTTGTTAATATATTTTTTTGGTAACATCAATGATAACGAAAATGAAACAATTATTTTATTTAAAACTGTTGTTGAAAATATGAAAAGAGAAAAATATTGCAACATAAAAACATAAAACATTTCAATATTTTGCTTTGCTGTGATATATATTGTGATCACTAGATGACTTGAATACATATATTTTTGAAATGGTAACACTTATTCACTTTTAACTACGACTTTTCCCTCAATAAATTCCTTATTTGCTGCTTATTGATACTAAGGTAGTTGTTAAGTTTATGTATTGGGTAGGATTAGGGATGTAGAATAAGGTCATGTAAGGCATTAATATGTGCTTAAGGACATTTTTTATCAAAAGACAAAAACTACAGTTAAAACAACAACAACAAAAAGACGTCTATAATTTAAACACTCACACCATAGCATTCCAGTGCATTTTAGCGCCTAGTTAAACTGGATTGCGGGTGGTTAGTGAACATAGATGCCGGTTTTGGTGCTGTAATGCAACACAGAAAAGTAGCGCAGCTGTTTAGCGAATTGGCCCCTCAGTCTCTTTCCCAGTTTTCCAGACCATCTCTTATGTTCAAGCCAATCTGACCCCCAGGGAACGGAGCAGAGCAAGCGTGAGTCCTCGAAATATGCATTCCGCACACGAATTCCACTGAATATTACAGGCTTTAGCATAGTAAACATGACATGGCCACATAACATCAGCCTCCTCTGAAGGCAAAAATAGATAATCCCATTCCTTTTACATGGCATCATTTTCCCCAAGGGATTTTCATAAGGGTAAAGCCGATGACGTCGGAGGTTCGACAAGGACAGAGCTCATTATGCATAAAGCTCCTTTTTCCTTTTTCTCATCTAATAAGCACTGTCATGTGTGAAATTCCAGGTGTGAACATGAAGCGCAGTACTTTTACTTCAAGCTAGAAAGGCAACAGTTTAGCAATTAAATATATCTAAGGATAGAAACGAAATCGAATGTGGCGATTCTATCAACGAGAACAAAGTCGGCCGTCTGATTTAATTACGCACAAGCATAAAGAGAATTATGCGAACGCACATGCCTAATTAGCTCGGATATTTGCTCCGGTTTTCCCGCATGTTTGCTGGAACAACGTTTTGACTAGATTTCAAACACCTCTAGAGTCAAACGAGGCCACAGTTATGAGTTCCGTGTAAATTAACAGCCGTCGACGGTTGAGTAAAACGAGGACGCAGCTTTTGATCAAGCCCAAAAGACCGACAGACATCAGACACCGAAACACGAACAGCTGAGCCTGAGCTTTGAAGTACTTCTAAAAAAAATAAATAAATAAAAACATAAGCGCGCTGTAAAAGCTACAAAACTAAAATTAAATTACCAACACGCACAGCTATACAAAAAGCACCATAAAACAAGAGATGTCTCGGTTTATGCATCTACTGACCCTGTAATGCCCCTTTTCCTTGCCCGCAAACCAGATTAGCCCCTCCCCAGCATGAACCTTGTTTTATAAGCTTGAGGAGATTTTCAGGTGTGAGCTGGCACACAATTTCATTACGGGTTCTCCGAATTGTGTATTAATCTGGCAGGGGTCAGCATCAATCCCTTGATCTAAGCACGATAGATAAAAGTGAGGGAGTAAAAGGGAGCAAAACGCTAACTCTTTGGTTTATGGCATGGATAATGGACATCATAATCTGTTCACTCATTAACAAAACAGATTAAATAAAACATATTTGTTTGTCAGCACTCCTGGCAAACGAACACTTTTAGGGAGATGGCTGGCATCAGATGGCTGGATCTAAGTATTAGCTGGATGCACGTGACCTGAAAATGACTGGCTTGTGTTATAGCAGATGTCCTCATAGGCAAGTGACAAACAAGAGAGCTGTAATAAAGCAATAAATGACCAAGATGATGTCAAATTAATATAAAACATTAGGGATCAATATTTTTCTGGCTGATAATCATGTTATGGCTGCTATGGATGATGGTAAAATTATCTTTTATAACATATATTAAAATATATACTTAATCGAAGTTGTTGAAACCAAAATTCAGAATCACTAACCGACACAATTTTCCCATGTCGGTCGGTGCTATACGGATGTGACTGTTGTGCTTTGCATCTTATGCAGCATCTCGCACGTTCATTAATCGTAATAAAGTAAACATTTAATTAATTGAGATTTTGAGGTCATATCATCCAGCCCTCTTATAGGAGTCATCGGATGCCCATTTTCCACAAGTTGATATGATTCTTTAGGGTCTTAAAGTCTATTAATATACTTTGGTTAAAAATTCTCAATGGTTGTGTAAAACAACACCCTTTTTACCATGTCAAAATTAGCTTTGCAAAAATTATCCTGTTCTGGTCGAGGCTGCTTTAAATGTTAATGAGCTCTGCTCGCCCCGCCCCTCTCTTCTCTCTGTGGAGAGACAAGCCTGTTTACTTTAGCCGCATTTAGCCGTGTTTAGCCGCTAAACTTGCTAACTAGCACATTATTAGGAAAAGTGATTGCAGAGATTCATAAAAAAACCCTTATACTCACTTCTGCTGTAGGTGAAGCTGAATCACAAATGATTTGCGCGAACATAGACGTATTTATGTAGATCGGGAGGCGCATTCCCTTCACAAACAAGCTTAATCGACTGCATCTTCAGCGGCTCAGATGTCGGGAGTAAATGACGACCACTATGTTCATTATTACATCCAGCAACACAACACCTCAATCGCTCAATCGGAAATATTATTGTCTAACTTACATCCCTGCTCCGGCATCGAAACAATGGAGGTCGGACTGTTACAGCTGATCTGAGGTAAGACGCTCATGTTAATCAACTATTGTGGGAGCGGCCTCTGTCAGTGATTTTTCAGCCACCAAAAAATTATCAACTGAAAATGTCATTTTGTCGAAAATGTCGAAAGATGCTCATGTCCCGTGCAAATGCTCCATTCACGTATCGCTCAGAAAAGCAAAGTCTGTTCAAATAATGCGCAGACAGGAAATTTCTATGTAGTACAATTGTTCCTGTTTGCAGTAGCACTACTAATAATAAAATTATTGAGATAAATACAAAAGTCTTACAAAATAATTTTATATTATTTAATAAAATATTAATTTATTATTAAAAAGCAGTTTTGGTTTCTGTTTTCCACCAAGTGCATCCAGAATTGTTGGTTTCGGCCCAGAATTTTAATTTCGGTGCATCCTTAAAATTTTGTCTAAATAAATCTAAACCACTAAAATTATTTTAAAATAAATATATATTAAATTATACTGTTTAGTTAAAGCCTAAAATAAAACACTAAAAAGTGAATTTAGGCATCATAATATTAAAATGTACAGTATAAAAAATAAATTATAATTTGATAAATGCTAAAGATTTAATAGTGTTGTTATATTACAGTATTTAAAGATTCATTTTAAGCAAATGGTACATGGGAAAAAATAATAGTATTATTGGCCAATAATCAATATTACAACAGCATTTTATTGTCAAGTAAACATAAACAATCTATGATTACAAAAATAAAGTCAAAATAGTCATATTACTAGTCAATATGAGCATAAAGTTGTAACAAAACAAGGCTAAAGCCATAATGTATATAGAATTATACTATTCTGTTTAAACAAAATAAAACACTAAATTAAAAAAAAAAGAATGTATTAAATTCTATTCAAAAGTGAATTTAGGTATAATAACATTATAATGTACAGTATGAAAAATGAATTATCATTTTGATATTTGCTAAAGATTTAACAGGTATTATATTATTATTATTAGAGTTTTTAAAGAACAGTTAGTTAGGTGTGGGTGATTTTTCCAAATTAATTGATTAATCAGAATTTAATGTTTGCCACGATTTTATTTTTTAGAAATCGAGGAATCGCGATTTTGAATAGAAACATTACCAAACGTTAGAATTAGACACTTCAACAATATGCCAATGGTAACAGTAAAGAGAAAAGAACGATCCAACTGCATGTTGGCTCACATGATTAACCCGCTCACATGTGATGCACTCACATTGCTAAGCGCCATGCACGCAGAATGCGCTTTTGCGTTGACGGGAGAAGATGGGAGTAAACTTCATAACTTGACCACAACATTTTTAGAACACCATTTCATGCATGAGATGCTACAAGAGATGCAAGTGCAACAGTCAAACGCATCCATGTTTACATAGAGAAAACAATGGAAAAACCAGCGCAATCGAAAAAAAAAAAAAAAAACAGTGAAGAACTAACTTACTACTGTATGTCTGATATTTCATGTTTGCATCATCATGGTGACAGGCTGAAAGCTGCGGTTCATTGTTTTTACAGAACATTTATAGTTCAATCTATCTATATCTGCCTATCTATCTATCTATCTATCTATCGTTACACAAAATGCTGTCATATAATATGACACCCATTAATCATCCATCCAAATATACCCAGAAATGTTGTCAGATCAAATGCTGCAAGTTTGAATCTGGCTTGCAACAATTCCAAATCCCATCCAAATATCACAATATCATATTGTACATATATATTACACTATTACATGCCAATAACTCCATAAAAACTGTAGAGCAAATGCAAATCCTAACAATGTAATGTTATAAAACACTGCCAAAACCCATTTTTCATACTTATCTTAAGTGTCATCCTCAATGAGAATTCCAAATGAAGTATGCTAGACTTTCTATGATACTTCAATCTGAGTCATACTTACAAAAAAGCAAGTACAACCACATTATCACACGATCTAGATACTCTACATGTCATATTGTGAAGAATTATCTGATAAACTGCCAGGAAAAACAATCTCTAACCATTTTTGTTCCAAAAACATCCTGAATCCACCAGCCAAATCATAAGACAGAAGAGGCGGTGGGTAACCTGATTGAAGTCATTCATCTCTGGAGATGGGCTGTTTGCTAACGGCTTGTCAAAGCTCTGTACTGATCATCCATCAAGACACGGTCACTGTTGTCGCGACTGAACTTATAACTTCAACATTTATTTCAGCATTAGATCTGTATGTTTGTCTCAAACACCACCTATGGGTATATATTGTTATAGACACACATAATAACCATATTTGTTATAACGACAGAGGAACGTCGATACAAATTGGGGGTATGGATTTTAGCACCCTCGTGAATTCGCGCAGGGAAAGTAAGAAAGAAGCAGGAACAAAAATAACCTGGAAACAGAGCGAGCGCCTCAGACTCGACATAATCAACTTTCACACGGACTGTTTCGCTAATGAAGCATGGAAGCGTCGGAAATGAGAACATGTCAGCTGTGAAAACGGTCAGTCAGGGAAGCAGATCAGCTGCTTTGGTCATCAGCTGACATCAGCAGATAATGAACTGGTTCAGGGCTCTAGTGGCAGTAATTAGACTGAGAGAAATACGTATTAAAAGGCCGACTTCTGTCCTGTTGGAAACTGTAATTGTGCTTCTGTTTAAAAAGCCACACATCGAGTTGTTAAAATGCGATATTTTAGTGTTTCGACACTAGTTGTGGAGTGCAGCATCTTTTTTCTGGCAGGCTCTGGTCCTCTGGAATGAATCCTGGTGCTAACAAAGCTTATTCCGGCTCTAATGTAATACTATGGAGAGTGTAAAGACAAACAAAATGGATGGTTAAAACACAAGCCAAACGGCTTAAAAAAGGCTTAGAGTAATAAAATCATGCTCTTTATTTAGGCTTTTCACCTTCACTGATACAATTCACTGACTACTTAGAGTTTCTGACATCTGTGTGGCCACATTGGGAATTTAACAAGATACTATGAGAAATAATGGAAGGGCAGCACTGTATCAATATTCCTTCAACATTCTGGAGGTGTTCAAATTATGAATTATTATTTATTAATTTACAGAGATCTATATGAATAAAAAGATCATTATTATAGTTAGTATTACTCTTCTATTATTCTTGTTATTGTTTTAATTATTCCTAATTTACTTAAACATCTGCAATTAATTAAAATTCAACCGTTATATATAGAATTTTCATAATTTCATAATGTAGATATTTACAGCCTTAGCCACTGAAAAATAATAGAGATCTATTATTTAGATTAATTATTATTAATAGTATTAAACGTTAGAATTCTGAATTATTATTTATATTATTTGTTAATAATAGTTTATATTATTAATAATAATTACTTTAAATATATTATTCATATATTTTATATATTTCATATTAAGGTTATTAATAATTTAAGTTATTATTATTACTAGTATTCAACTTAAGGGGTTGTCAGAATTTAGAATTATTATTAATATATTTAATATTAATATTATTCATAATTAATTTAACTTATTATTACTAGTATTAAACGTCAGGGGTTGTAAAAAAAAAGTATTAATTTATTAAATAATTATAAATTATTAAAGAATTATTATTTATATCATTTGTTAATTAATAGTGGTTTATATTAATAATAATTAACAAATATTATTAGTATTTAGATTTATTATTTCTAGTATTAAACTTAGGGGTTGTTCGAATTATGAATTATTATTTATACTATCTGTTAATTAATAGTGGTTTATATTATTAATAATAATTAAAATATTGTTATTTAGATTAATTATTATATGTAATATTAAACATCAGGCGTCAGAATGATGAATTATTATTTATATTATCTGTTAATTAATTGTAGATCATATTATTAATAATAATCATTAATTTAAATATTATTGTTATTTAAATGAATTACTATTCATATTATACTATTCATATTATTAAACGTCAGGGATTGTTAAAATTCAGAATTATTATTTATATTATTTGTTCATTAATAGTGGTTTATATTATTAATATTGATTAAGTATAATAATATTATTATTTAAATTATTTATTATTAGTAGTATTAAATGCCAGGGGTTGTTAGAATTCAGAATTATTATTTATATTATTTGTTAATTAACAATGGTTTATATTATTAACATAAAATATTATTATTTTAAATATTATTAATAGAACTAAACTTACAGTTAAACCCAAATAGCTTAACATACACTCTTCATACCTTAGATAATTACAGCATCAGTCATATGAAAATACAAAACAATCATTTTAGTCATTTAGTTCATCTCCCACAATAACATATTAGCATTAATCTTTCCTCATATGATTTTCTCAGCAAATATTGATATGTCATCCATATGATTCAATTAGTCAGAATATAATGCAATTAATCTGATTTTATAATCGACTGACAGGCCTAGTTAATACATAATATTGTGCCAACCTTGTCTTTAAGCATATGAATTTTTCATACCGATGTCACAACTTTTTTTACCTAAAGCCTTTTATGGTGCAAATCATATTAATGGCAGTATTAACAATGTAAAAAGCTCTCCCTTTGTTCTCAGTCATTTCACCAGTACATGGCTGTGAATCAAAGACTCCCGCTGTTGTCATTGCATGCTTTTTTTTTTTTTTAAACGCAGTTCTCCTCTTGAAGCTGAACAGATGGGTTTTGCAGTGATGCTTTAAACATTTTGAGAGGATCAGATTGGTAGTCCGTGTTTTCAAATGCGAGTTATTGAACAAAAACCACCACGGATTTCTCAGAGAAGCACTGAGGGACCCGCTTCCCCAGCTATAATAATTACACCCAGACCACAGGAGAAAAAAACACAATGCCTGTTCCATTAAAACTTGGCTTTGCTTTCCCATTACACACAAGCTTTCAACAGACAGGTGACAAAACATCCCCTAAAATAGTCAATCAAAAGACAAACCCAGTTTAGTTCTATTCAACTAATTGCTGAATCCAGTCACCGCAGGTCTGAGGCCACAAAAAGGCCTTTGAAATCAAACGGAGCAGTTCATCACTGTCATTCTGGTAATACACTCACTCTTTCCACTCTGGTAAAAAAAAATGTAGATCAGTTCCCATGGCAACATAGCACAGCAGGCTCCTGTTGACTAGCAGGAGCATCACTGTAGGGGCATTGAGGAGAGATGCCTCATCCTCAGCAAGCCACAAGTGTGTCTGGCCATACGCCATAGACCCAGCTCAAAGCCAAAAGGACGATGGCGGTTTTATGAATGAGAAGGCATAGGATCTTTACCTCTGTGTATTAAGACTACGGTCCAGACCGAAGCACGTCTGCGTGCCCAAATAAAACTAATCTGATGTAATTCTAGCTTTAGAAGTGTATTTATCTTGTAATTCTAGCTTTGGAAAATCTAATCTGCCTTTTTGATATCTGTGCCGTTTCGAGATGTTTAGAAAGGGACGTCGTGCCTGGAGTTAGTTCACATAATCAACGCTGAACTTGTTTGCACAAATTAAATCATTTTTTGGTTAAATGCGCTTTTGGTCCTCAGGCAACGGCTAGTGATATATTGCAACACTTTTCATTAGTAGAGAACTGAATGGGGTTGGAAGTGCCGTATTAATGTACCACTAAATACTTGAGTATCATTTTGAGGAGGAATGGGGATAGGGTCAAAGGTCAAGATTATTAGTAACAGATACAACAATTGATATGTCAGCACAAGGCCAACAACAACGACCTGCTTTGCTACTGTCACTGATGTAGACTGAAAATCAATTGTGTCTTCTTATTACACAGCTCTCTTTTCTGATTGGTTAGTTGCATCATTCAAGAATCAAGAAATTACTATTGTTCAGGATAACTATGTATAACTAACCATACCAGCGGTTTCTACTGGCTGTGCTAATGTTCGGTCTCTCCTTAGTCTCTACAAGATAATAAAATCATTCAATATCTCAAATATTTCATGGCCATGTATTTACTTGTTTGGTGAATGGATGCTTTTAACACTTCCAGGGTTCTCTGAGGTGAAAGTCGTCATATTGGTTAAACTTTTATAATTGTAAATGGAAACCACAACAAATATACGACAAAGGTTTTCTATGACGTTTCTATGACTTTTCTAAAGAGAGAAAAAAAATGTTAGAGATTGATTATGGTGGTCAGAAGAGAGAGAAAGACATCAAATTTGCCATCATTCCCTCGGCTTTTGTGTTAGAAACACCTACACATTAACATTAAAGCGTTTTCTGGAATTTAATGGCCATGTAATATAACAAAGTACAGTGTTTAAAGGGATCATCGTATGCACGTTTTTTTAGGGTCTTAATGAAAAGTCTATAATATACTTTGGTTAAAAATTCTCAATGGTTGTGTTAAACAACACCCTTTTTACCTTATCAAAATGAGCTTTGCAAAAATCATCCCATTTTGAGCGACTGTTCCTTTAAATGCAAATGAGCTCTGCTCGCCCCACCCCCTCTTCTCTCTGTGGAGTGATGAGCTGCTTTAAGAGATTGTTTACTTTAGCCGCATTTAGAGCTTTTAGCCACGAAATAAAGTATAAAATGAAAATATAACAGACTTAAAAAAAAATAAAAATATAAAAGACTTATTTTTTACACTGTTAATAACTGTGGAAACAAATTATCACAAGACCCCTTCCTGTGTGTTTTCTTTTTTTCACCAAAAAATTGTGAATTTAAAGGAACAGTTCACCCAAAAATGAAAATTTCTGTCATTAATTACACACTTTCATGTCATTCCAAAGCTGTAAGACCTTTGTTCATCTTTGTAACACAAATTAAGATATTTTTGATGAAAACAAAAATAACGACTTCATTCTTGTGAACATGCATCGAAGACTGTGACACCAGAAGAGAAGAAATTGTTGAATAAGGTCATTATTTTTGTTTTCTTTAAACGCAAGAAAATATTCTCATAGTTTTATAAAATTATAGTTGAATCACTGATGTCACATGGACTATTTTAATGATGTCCTTACTACCTTTCTGGGCCTTGTATGTGTCAGTTGCATTGCTGTTTATGCAGGGTCAGAAGCTTTCGGATTTAATCAAAAATATCTTAACAACAAGAGGGCGAGTAATTAATGACAGAATTTTCCTTTTTTTTTTTAGGTGAACTATCCCTTTAAGACTTCTTGGTTTCTGGAACATTGAGAGAAATTTGGTTTATGGTTTTAAAAAATGGTTTAAATTTTGAATTTAAATCTTGGCTTGTTTTGGCTTTCAAGAAGATTAAGATCAACATACTATAATTTCAGTTATAGTTGCAGTTGTTTTTGTATTTGAATAAATAATTTTGTATTTTCATACACTAGAGGGCTTGCACTTACTGTAATGGTTTGGTCAGTTATTTGAATGCGAGGCCATATTGCCGATACTCCGATGTAAGTATGGTTTTCATAGTTAATACACTACTGAATATGTTGTTTTGCTAATTTATACTGTCAAAACCTCAGTAAAAAAAAAAAACGTAAAAGTTACTAAATCATATAGAAATGAATTAATAAGGAATGGACGCAATATTTTGACAAACTAAAGTTAATAGGTGGTAAAGAAACATATGAGCAGTATTAATTAAGATATTAGCCTTATGTTTCACACCTACCTGACCGGAAATGATAAGAACAAATACGAATGTTGTCAAGATTCTTGCCTGGAAATCCTGGTTCAGTCTGGCCAACCACAAACGCCTTTTGTTCCTCAGACAGTGTTTTGCATTCTTCTCCTTGATTTGTTACAACTTTTGGCAGTCTATAGTACTCCAAATGTTTTCCCCCGGTCCGACCCAATTAGTACAGCCCAAAACATGACCATTTTCAGCAGCAATAATCAGCAAAATAGGCGAGTTTTGTTCCTTTCAGTGGCATTGTTTACATTCAGTGTCGCCAATAAGGGACTCATGATGTATCTGAAAACACTGTAGTTTTGTTCACACTAGTGGTTTTGGTGTGGAACTGAGTTCGTTTGACATTCTGTCATTGGTGTGAACATGTTTATATATATATATACATATATAATACATCTAAACATGTTATTTTTATTTATTTACTTTTTGTAGAACTGCCATTCTGAGCACAACAAAAACTACAAATGTAAGCAGTGGCCTAGTACTCACTGTGGTACTTACGCTGATACTCACGTTTAGAGGTTCAGGCCCAAAAACGAAAAACGAATGAGAGACGTACAACTGAACTGAAGGAAGACCAAACAACCTTTGTTAAAACAATCAGGCGTTTCAAGCCAGCGACTTTTTTCCCTGCCCTCGAAAACTGACATTAGGATGAGCCAATAGAATTTGTGTTCGGGCGGTAAAGGAGCATTTCATTGGTTAGCTCTACTGAACGAATACGCCTCCTTCACTGAGCGAATCGAAGATTTGAGCGGGATCGCGTTCGTGAACTAATTGAATGAAAAAAACATCTAGTTTGTCAACGAACTCAATAAACAAAGCATTTCGTTCATGAACAAACTGAATGAACAAAATGTACAATATTGTTTATGAGCGGTTTAACGAATCATGCATCTCATTTTTGAATAGACCGGTGTTAATAGCGAATTAATTGTTTATTTTGTAAATATGGCGTATGTTGGTACATGAGAAAATCAACGAAACAATGAATCTTCTTGGTAATTCAAAGGATTCGAGTCACTAAGATCAACCAAATCCTCCAAATTCCTTCACCTCAGCCACTTTTCCATCTCCCCTCAGTCAGGAGTGCGCAAAACCACCAAGAACTGAAAATTAATAAAACAAAACATCTGAACGACCAGCACTGCAGCACCAAATGCCGCGATCAGACGTCACATGCTGTTTATACACAAGTGTTTCAGAGTGATGTAGGGCTACCTGCATCTTGTTTTTGTCTGAGAGGTTCTGCTGTGTCTGTTTGTTTCTGCTGTTTTGCTCGCAAACGGCCAGGGAACGATCATACAGCAGACAAAACAAACGCACAAGCGGTTAATATCTAAACAAACACACACGGTCTGTCTCTTAATCTAGATGAGTAATTAAAAAACACATTCATAACAGGGCCAATTTACATTACATTCCGCATTGCGTTTAACAGTTAGAATCTTCAATCAACAGTGTTCTGATGTAGACATTCGAATTTCAAAATTTGAAACGTCAGAAATGAAACATAAACAAAAGAACCGAAGAATTTGGAACCTGAGCACTCAAACAGGTTGTCAACAAAATAGCCCCCAAAATATATATATCTCACCGTCTATGGCAAATATGGACGGCACCAGGAGCAATGTAATTCCTAGAGATATCAGACACTTGGTCCACACTCCGTCCAGGTCAACACATTTTCGGCACAAGGACAAGCCTATCCATTCCGACGTGCCTTGGGTTCCAGCGTTGCCATTCCCGCTACCGGAGCCCAAAATGTAGAAATTGTTACGCGCATTTCTTGGGGCCATCTGGCTAGAGATAAATTCAGCAATAGGCCGAAAGGTCCCGAAAAAGACATTTGATCTATCCTTTCCAGTTCCTTAGACTGAGGTCTTCTCTCCACTGTTTTTTTCTGCTCTATGTCAGCATTGAAACTTTAAGGCGATGCGTCTGCAAAGCGCATTCAGAAGCATCCGTGACCACCACATCAATCACGCGTTGCTGGAGCAGGTTATCTATCGCGCTCCGTCGAACGCATATTCAGCATTGGAATCCGGCAGCGTCGATCCGATAATCCCGCTATTATATCAACGATGCTGCGACGGAAAATCGGCTGCTTTTGATTGGGAAAAAATATCACGTCTCCAAGCCAGCGTATGCAGGCGAACTGGTGATGAGGCGCGTTATTATACGGACTGATGTACAAGAGAAAGACGACCTCTGCTGGGTTTGCGTGAGGATGACTGGTGCCGATGTAGGCACCAATGAAACCTGGATCTGTCCCTCGACATCATACATCCTGTTATTATGAGACATGCTTTATAATTGTGTTTTATTAGACTCTTTATTGCCTTAAAGTGATTTATTAAAAAAAGAAATCGTGATCTGTATCTAAAATAGTAATCATAACTCAAAAAAAGAGTTTCAAGTTCATTTTGCCACAACGTGTGTTTATAAGACAGAATGCTGGGATCATTTAAAAAATGAGCTTTTTTCAGTGGATTCACATTATGTTGTTAAATATTGCAGTTAAAATGATAAAACGGCCAATACATGTAAGGGAGCTGCAGCATGGATTGACCCAAAACTACTGCTTAAAGTGATTTTGAAATAAACCGTGTATTAAAATATTAAAATTAACGTATTAAATATTAAAACGAAAGAAAAGACCGGGTATTAAAATGCGTGTACTGTTTAGAGAGGTTTTAGCTGATGTCCTTGTGTGCTTATAATATGGTAAGTGTGTGTTACATAACAACCGGAAGCATCAAAATCAGACGTCATAAAAACATTTGGATTCCATCCACATGATGGCGCAATTTCGTTAATTTCAACTCAAGTCAAGTTTTTTGAGGGTCATTTGTCAGGTACAGTTTTATTTGTGCTTTAAATATAATTATAAACTAATATACACACTGCCGTTCAAAAGTTTGGGATCGGTAAGATTGTAATGTTTTTTAAAGAAGACTTTTCTGCTCTTCAAGGCTGCGTTAATTTGATTAAAAAAAAATGTAATATTGGAAAATATTATTGCAATTTTTCTATTTTAATATATTTTAAAACAGAATTTATTCCTGTGATGCAAAGCTGAATTTTCAGCATCATTACTCCAGTCTTCAGTCATAAAATTCTTCAAAAATCATTCTAATATGCTAATTTATGTTGGAAATATTTATTCTTTGAAACCTGAGATACTTTCCTCAGGATTCTTTGATAAGTTAAAAGGATCAGCATTTATTTAAAAAAAAATAATTTCTAACAATATAGACTACCCTATATTATATATATATATATATATATATATATATATATATATATATTTATTTATATTTATTTATTTATTTGAAACCTGTGATACTTTTCTCAGGATTCTTTGATAAGTTAAAAGAAGCAGCATTTATTAAAACAATATCTAACAATTTTTTTTTTTTTTTTAAGAAATTAATAATTTTAAATGCTGTTCTTTTTAACTTTTTATTCTAAGAATAGTAAAAAAAAGTATCACAGGGTCCACACTGAAGAGTGGAGTAACAATGCTGGAAATTCAGCTTTGCATCACAGAAAAAAATATTTTAATGTATATTAAAATAGAAACCCACTATTTTAAATTTCAATAATATTTTATAATATTAGGGTTTTTTCCCTTTTTTTAATAAAATAAATGAGCATAAGAGATATATATGCAGAAAATAAACTTATTTTGTGTTATAAGAAATTTTAAATAAACATTTACATGAATATCCATCCAGAACACCAACCAATGCTTCATGTTCTCAAATACATTGTCTTAAAGATTTCTTTAAATAAAGACAAACAAACATTGTGTGCCCGCAGCAATATATATTTTAATTCAAAGTGAATTTTGACAATACACCATAATTTCTTTAATTTGACACTCACCAATAGTCACCAGGAAAACCCGCTTTTTGTGACAAAGTACATAAGGCTTGGTCACATATAAATCACTGAGAACTAGAGAGAAATACGACCGCAAACTGTAAGAGACATTACATCCAAAAATAAAAGGAAAAAAAAAAAAAAAGGTTTCCCAGTCCTCATATAGTGAATATTGCACAGTGCAGTGGCTACATGGCAAACTAATGTAGCATAGAAAATCAAAAGCAAACAGAAATCAGAAAGCCACAAAAAAATTTACAAATATGAAAACAGTAACAGTTCAGATTTAGTAAATCAAGTCTGTTCGCTCTTAAGTCTAAATATTACCGATAACTTGCAGTGAGATTTAACTTTTACTAAAATATAATCTGCAGAAGAGTTAAAAATAGATCTAAAGCAATCCAACCCAAATCTTACGGCAAGTGTTACACAGTAGCACATATGACAAATACAAGGACCCTGAATTAACTGTACAAAAAAGAAAAACATGGAATAAAGAAAACAAAAAACGGTTTGGTTTGGGAGTTTCAAAAACATCAACTTTCGTTTGCAGATCCATCCATTCTTAGCAACTCCGCTAAGACTGACTCTCATTAGGTTGGGTTTGGTTAGAACGAAAACATCTGAAATGTTACTTAATGCAGTGAATTCATTTCATGTGCGCATGAGTAGCAATTTAGTACTCATCTCTAGTGCTACATGCTAAAGATAAAATAGAGGACTGTATCTCCATGAAGTCGGCTAAAGCAATAAACATCCTGTGAAACAAAGGGCAATGTTCATTCTACTTAACAAATGGTGGTTTACATTCACAGTGTATCATGTATAGCTCCCCAAATACAAGAAAACCGTGTCTTGGGTGTTTAGTCAGCATAATAATAATCATCATAACAATCCCTGATATCATTTCATTATTGTTTTTCGTTGTTGGTCATAAAAATAGAAATTAATCAAGCATGATTGGATTTTCTTTCCACAATTTTCCACCTTAAAGGTCATTACTGCATTGCATGACTATTAACTCAACTCACCATTGGTTATCAGGTTATCGACATCCGACAGGACGTCGGCCGCGGATTACGGTCTACTTTTAAGCAACAGCGCTTCAGTTACGACTACCAAACACTGCTACGCTTTCGTTCCTCGGTCATGAGAGGAAGAGGCTGGCAGGCAGTGTTTGTAAAAGGGATATAAAGGTCTGAAGCACATTTCAAAGGCACTAACGCAGTGTCGCTCACTTTAAAGAGCAGGGACCGGTGCGAGGACAAACACACCCATATATAAATGAGAACAGACGCCCTAAAATAAGCATGTTTAAACACATTAATATACCTGATACAACTTCATGCGTGTATTTCATGTACAATTTAGTGCCGTCTAACAATTAAACGTGATTAATTGCGATTAATCGCATCCAAAATAATAATAAAACAATTTTTTATTTTTTATTTTTTTCTTAAATATATACATGTATGCATGTATATTTATATTTACATAATAAACAAACAATACACACGCACACAAAAACTTTCATTTTGGATTCGACTAATCACGATTAATCGCATCCCAAATAATTTTTTGTGTACATAATATATGCGTGTATTGTGTATATTTATTATGTATATATAAATACACACACATACACGCATGCATTTACATGTATATATTTATGTTCATATAATTTGTTATAAATATATGTAATACATAAACAGCAATTTTTTCTTAAATATATACATGTGTGTATATTTATATTTACATAATAAATAAACCGTACACACACATACACAAAAAAACTTTCATTTTGGATTCAATTAATCGCATCCTAAATACGTTTTTGTGTACATAATGTGTGTTTGTGTTGTGTATATTTATTATGTATATATAAATACACACACACATACAGTATGTATTTTGAAAATATTTACATGCATTTAAATGTATATATTTATATTCAGATAATTTAGGTTATAATATAGATAATATATAAACATGGCATATTTTTCTTAAATATATGCATGTATGTGTGTATATTTATATTTACATACAAGCAGAACACACATACGTACACAAAAACTTTCATTTTGGATTTGATTAATCGCGATTAATGGTTTGACAGCACTAGTACCATCACAATAATAAGAGGGGGAAATTAAATAAAAATAAAAATTCTAAGCACTGTAGTTACTGAGATGAGACGCCCAAATGAGATTTGAACCCAAACCCAAATTTTTGGCTAGCTTATCGAAAGAATCAAGTGCTAATAGCAGTCTGAAATGGTGATATAAGTGGGTCGTTGAATACAGAATTTCATACTTAAAACAAAAAGTTAAATCTATCCTGCAAGCTATGCTTAACAAAATGCAAATATACGTACTAAGATAGATATACACCAATATGCATCTAATACGTAAGATTAGCCCCAAGATAACAACAGATAAAACACTGATGCAAACGAAACGTAAAAGAATACAAACCCACGCACACGAAAACCCAAAAATCTCCATTACTTGCAATACAGTAGTTACAATGACACTTCAAAAAAAGAAAGCAAAACAGAGAGAGGCATTAAAATGCATCTGATGCCAGTCAGTACGCTAAAACCCAAAAACAAACAAACAAACAAACGAAAAAAAAAAATCATCTCACTTCTATTTCAAGGTAATTAGACATATATAAAAATAAGAAGGCTAAGAACAAAGTTAATCATCTAATTTCACAGCTATTATGAAGTGGCAATCAGTATATAGCAGCTTATCTATGATACATTCAAGAATAAATGAAACAAAGTCATAACTTGCCCGGAAAAAGCTAAACATCAACCTCAACATTTTATTACATAGATTTTTCTGTTAAATACGGCCTCAACTACACTACATCCGAGGTCTACGCTAAAACAGTAGCTACTCTGCTTAAGAAATGAAGTACTGTCTTTGGTGTAGCGAAAGCGTAATGAAAGAACGCACCTAGAATGGAAAAACTCAAATCTAAAAATTAATTTCACACTGAAAAAAAAAAAGCTATTTCTCCCTGACGGAATGTTCGAAAATCAAAACAGCCAGCGTCAAAAAAGCAATTAAATGGTGAGAGAGAGCATACGAAACAATCCTTGTCACATGCGTCTATGAAGAAAATTGCACACGATCAACTCTCGTCTTATAAAGCACTGAATACTCCAGCAATGATAGACTTTACAGTTGGATACTCAATACTGAATTAATTCTGCACAAAGCAAACATGAAACCATACAATATCATCAAAGAGCTATCTGCTGATAGGAATCCAACACCGATAACACTTCTAACTCTAAAAATAACATAGAATTTGATGGAAAGCAAACGAAAAACGCACCCCGAAAACTATGGATTGTATTGCAGGTTCATTAAACAGTGTAAATACTATTAGAGTAGAAACAGATTATCAAATATGAAAGTACTCAAACGTTTCTATACATAGTTCATCGGCCTCTGCTACGGCGAAGCAAACTCTGCTACCACTCAGCGCAAGACATCCACCTGTAAATACCACACGACTTCCGAATAATGCGCAAATCATCTAAGGCGTCAAACGAAACATTTCGCCTGTACAAAAGGGCAAATCATGAGCCTAATTGTGTGTTGGTGTTCAAACAAAAACTCCCGTCGCGACCCCAAGAAATGAATTAAATAAGTAGAAACGACACTGATGTAGAAATTACGTAAGCCAACGAACGCGCTAATGCACCGAGCACAAATAAACCAAAGATCTACTGTATGAAACAGCCCTAATATAAAAATCACAAAGAACGATTGAAAGTTTTTCAAGTGCTGCAGTCAGGTAAACGCATGACTGCATGTGGGACTCGGGGTAACTTGCAACAACATGTAGTTTAAGGCACTGTTTATTGAACCCCAACGGATTCAATGCAGCAAGTCGTACAACACATACACAGAGGGCGAAAAGCGACGGTTTGCAGGCCTCCACCCTCCGTTTTTTTTTTTTTTTTGAAGTCCGACATTTGCCCATGCAGAGACATGCAGCGTGACAGAACCTTTTCAATACCGGTCTAAAAGAGACTTAACACTGAGGAGCTACGGAAAAAATACGGACAGGTCGCCACGAGGGGGACTCGCGCACACACACTGGAGACAGCGATGGCTTGAACGAGAGTCTAATACGCACGTCTGAAGGCAATATCGAAAAATAGCATAGGGGATCTGCTGCGGCCCTTGGCCGAGGGTCTCGCAACTAGGGATTCTGTTGTATCAAATGTGCAAAAACACATTAAAACTGAGTTTTTGTGTTTTGTGTCCACTCATCTGTTTGTTATTCTCCATGATATCTATAAAGCTCGATTTGCATCATCATCATCACTTCATAAGGAAAGAAAAGATGTGCCGGCTCAGTGCCGGCTGCGTGCGCGCGGCTGTCGCGGGCTCCAGCTCAGATGTATGGGTACTGACTGAGTTTGCTGGGGCTGAGGGGGAAGCCTGCGTAGGCGGGTGATGCCACATAGGAGTGCGGGGGAAAGAGGGCTTTGAACTGGCCCTGCGGGAGCAGGGTGGGGGAGGGCAGCAGCCTGTGGTTGATGCCCACGCTGATGCCCTGGTGGTGCACCAGGCTGTAGGCGGGCTGCAAGACGGGTCGAGGGGCCGGCGGTTGGCACGGCGAAGGCAAGAGGTGGGCCACGGGTGCGGAAGGCGGATAGGAGAGGAGGGCGGGAGGTGGCGGGTGGCCGGCCGAGTGTGTGGGGCTGCCGTGGGGAAGCGGGAAGGTGGGGCCGTGCACTGTGGGCGGGATGAAGGCCTGTGGCCTGCGCGGCTGCCGGTAGTTGCCGTTCCACTCCTTGTGGCACGATCCGTAATGCTGGACCTGAACGGGAGGAAACAAAACACAATTTTGTTCCAACAACTTAAATAGCAACTGAAAGATTCCATTTAAAGGAGACACTGACTTTTACATGGTGTTTGCATATAAATGTGAACACAACCAAACTACAATGATAAAAATTGATTCACTTTTTTTTTTTTTTTTTTTTTTTTTTTTAAATCCCCAACAGTCTCAATTACCAAGCCGTTTTGATTTTCTAAGCAGTGTGATGTCATACTGCTCAAGCCCCGCCCACAACTACTGACAGACTGTCTCATATTAGTACATTTCCGCCCTTACCCAGTTGTATGCTGTCCGCCATTTTCTTTGCGCTGGAGCAACAACATGTCGTCAGCAATGCAGGAGTTTGTATTTAGATGTAAATGTGAACATAACAGTCTTCATTTTCTCCGAAATCAGAGACACTGAGGACACAGTGGATTATTTTGTTTTTGATGGTAACGCACCACCAAAAAAACTGAAGAAAGGGATGGGGTGAGCAGTAGCTCATTATTTAAAGAGACATGCATAAAAAAACATTAATAAAAAATAAAATAAAATTGGCTGACACATCCGTGCATCCCTAATTCGTATCACTGTAGGGTGGTTGTGTCCACACATTACTAAGACACATTTACAAACACCATGTAAAAGTGAATTATACATCCAATGTTCCCTTTAACCATGTAGATGGTTTTGCATTTAGTATGAACCACAGAACATTTCTCTACATTTACAATGTGTTACAGAAAAAGACCAGAAAGACAGACCTGGCCAAAGCCTGGCGGCTGTGGCTGGAATGAAGAGCTCAGTTTCTGCTGGCGGGGCAGCGTGGGCGTGGAAAGGTGGCTCAGTCGTCCTGGGCCGCAGCGACCTCTGGACTGGCAGGAGGATTCTAAGACTGCAGAAAGCAGAAAAGACCAAAAAGTGAGTGATCATTAAATAAAACCTAGATGAAAGAAACATGATTGAACTTAAATGCAAAACTTCAGCTTATGTAAATTAACATTTGCAGTTTGGCACAAGAACTGCCGCTTGTACGAACTGAATCGGCTGCCAGTATTCACTGACGTTCTGTTCAAAAGAAAGTGAATTAAACATCAAAACCAACAAGTATGAACTGCGAGGTTGTAAAACGTACAAAAACAAACTTAGATAGCAATGTATCTAAACCATAAACTCTCCTCAAACTTTCCATGGACACCCCAAAACAAACATGTTGCCTGGGTAACGTGCCATGAGAAGCATCTGAAAGAGTTTACCGCTCCAGCAACATTTCTTTCATAGCATGCGTCGAAAACAAAGCATTGGCTCCACGTAGGAAACAGAACAAATATGCTTTGGTACAAAAGGGAGAGGTCAGGGAAATATTTTCCAAAAAAATAAAGTAACTAAATTTAGGGCAGTCAACACGCAGAGTAAAAATAAAGACGGGAATGAAGAGATCAGGTATGGGAGAGGAAGCTCAAACCGAAAGGGTCTCACTCAACACTGGGATGCCGCGCACAAGACACTGGGTCGCAGTGCACGCTATACCCATAATCACCTGCGATAGCCTCTGTGACAACTTCCTGTTTCTCTCCTATGACCTGTAAAGTAGACATTGGCTGTGACCACACTAAAAAAATGGGTTGTGCAGAAGGAACTTTGCATTAAAGGTCCAATTTGAGACTGGGGTGGGAAAAAAACATTTAGAGAAACCAGTCTGTATAGCACACAAACAATTTCACAAAACTAGATCTGAACGAGCAGCAACTCTCAAAAGCTACAGGACGAAACAAGTCAGTTTATGTTTTCACTACATAGCTATGTAAAATCCAAGCTGTGGATGTAAATGAGATGCAAACAGTGCTTCATGAAACAGTTGTACATTAACCTGCACAAGACATTAGGAACATTCTGGGTTTGACAGAAGTAGTTCAGCTCTTCAGACAGTTTGTGTCTGTGGTCCAACAGACAGAAAAGAAGAAATTGTTGAATAAAGTTGTTTTTTTGTTTGCTTTGTGCACAAAAAGTATTCTCATAACTTCATGACATGACGGTTGAACCACTAATGTCACATGGAATATTTTAACTTTCTGGGCCTTGAACCTTTCTATGCAGAAAGCTCTTAATTTGTGTTCTGAAGACGAACACAGGTCTTACGGGTTTGGAATGGCATGAGGGTGAGTAATTAATGACCGAAATTTCATTTCTGGGTGAACTATCCCTATAGTACAAAACAGCCTGTTTCAAACCCAGAGCGTTATTTAAAAAAAATAAAAATAAAAAATAAAAACACCAATGACTGCTTAACTTCCATTAGAACCTTTCATATGTTTCTGATCACCTACAACTGGATTTATTCTTTAGCGTGTGGACAGTCCATACCTGTGCTGACTATGTGCTGCTCATTGTTGGGATGATGGTTATTGTTCAGCACTCTCATGGGCGGCACCACCACGGTCCTCACTGCAGGTTTATTCAGCGCTGTGTTGGGGTGTCCATGCCTGGCCTGGGGTTCCTGGTTCTGGTTCTGATTGGTCAGGAAGCGTCTTTCAGGGAAGGGGCTGTCGTGGGGCCCTAGGGAGGAGTCTGAAGGGGGCGAGCCGTCTACTGTTTCACACCCACTTTCATGGCCATCATCTTCCGATATACTGGAATAAGTCAAAGGAGAAAACAACCCGTGTCAAAATGCATGTAGACTCAACCTCACAGTTATATTGGTGTTAAATATGAAATACCACACCTGCTGCGTCTTTTGCATGGCGAGGGGCTGGACTGTGCCGAGGCGGAGGAGCTGGTGCTTAGACTGCTATCGGGGCTGCTAAGGGAACAGACTCGCTCCATGTTCAGAGAGCCTGTGCATGCCTCACACTCGGGACTGCCCTTACACCTGTTAAAGAACAAATGCAAGTCAATTTAGCTACGAGAGCCATACGTACACAAGCTAAACAAATTATAAACACATCTGTTTATTTTAAAGAGACAGTTCACCTAAACAGTTCAAATAAAAATTCTGTCATTAATTAGTCACCCTCATGTCACTCGTATGAGAGTAAGATCTTTGTTCATCTTCAGAACACAAACTAAGATATTTTTGATGAAATCCGAGTTTTCTGACCCTGCATAAACAGCAACGCAACAGACAAGTTCAAGGCCCAGAAACGTAGTAAGGACATCGTTAAAATAGTCCATGTGGCACGTGAACCACGTGTGTGGCTCAACTAATCTGACTTCTCTTTCACGTTTACCGACCAAAATGTGACCAAATGAGTTTATGATGATATACATCTGCATATTCACTGATGTTGACTGAATATCTGGACCTTGATGCAATGATACATTAAATTGATCGTAAAAAGGTAAAGAAATTTCTAAATGTTACAAAAGATTTTCATTTCAAATAAATGCTGTTCTTTTGAACTTTCTACTTGTGTAAAATATGTAACAGCGTATCCTGATTTGATTTCCACAAAAATATTAAGCACACAGCTGTTTAAACATTGCTAATAATAATAAATGTTTACTGAGCAGCAAATTAGCACATTAGAATTATTTCTGAAGGATCTTGTGACCCTGAAGACTGGAAAAATGATGCTCAAAATTCAGCTTTGCCATCAAGAATAAATTGCATTTAACAAATCAAAAAAGAAAAAGGTTATTTTGAATTGCAATAATATTTCACAATATTACCATTTTTACTGTATTTTTGATCAAATGATTTCTGAAGGATCATGTGACACTGATGACGGCAGTATTGATGCTGAAATTCAGCTTTGCATCACAGGAATAAATTACATTTTAAAAGTATATTAAAATAGAAATCTGTTATTTTAAATTGCAATATCATTATGTATTTTTAATAATACATCTTATTTTTAATTTTACTGTAAAATGAAAAAAATTATAATTATATATAATATGAATAAAAAAAGAATTATATATATATATATATATATATATATAATATATATAGATGTGTGTAAGATTAATTTATAGAAATTCTAAATGAGTAATATAGATGTGTGTCTTATAACATACATTTAAGAATGCAACATGCAATTCAGACTTGCATAATAAAGAAATTAAATTCAGCCATAAATATTAGTAATCATTTTAAAGTTGTGCTGTAATTTTTGTCAGTTTACATTTTAGCCATAATAACAATATAGTAAAATAATATTAACTGTTATTTAATTTTACAGTACAATTATTAGCATCATAATTGTTATTTTATAAACATATAAGCATTTCTAAACTGGCTGTTGTCAACAAGGAGCTTTAATGGTATATTGTTTAAAAATACAGAAATTAAAATATTAAATTATTATTATTATTATTATTATTATTATTAATATTGTTATTTTAAATAGAGGACTTACAGTAACATTATTACTAAAAAAAGTGATTTTTTTGTGCAATATTTTAGTTTCGTAGTAACATTAGTAGCAATCATAACATCATAATCATTGATTTATAACAACAACAAGTTTTTTTAATTACTGCTATTATTATTTTTATAATAGTATAAAAATAATATTTTTTTAAATATCTAAATTTAGTAGTAACAGTACAAATAATCATAACATATAACCATATTGATTTATAACAACAAAACAACATTAATAATAATAATATATATATATATATATATATATATATATATATATATATATATATATATATATATATATATATATATATATATATATATATATATTTTTTTTTTTTTTTTTTTTTTTTTTTTTTTTGATCAAATAAACAAACTTTACAACATAAAAAAACACTAAAACTTAAGAAAAAAAAAAAAGTGCATAATGATTGTTCGACTCACTTGTTAAGGGAACACCTCTGTGCTTGTTCCTCTTCATCCGTGCCGCTGCTTATGCTAATGACGCTAACTGCTGGGCTGGGCGACTCTCTTATAATAATCGACTCTCGCTGCTGATTGGCCACTGTCGCCTTACAGCAGCCCTCCTCCTCCACTTGCTCCGGTTCCGGTTTCACCTGGGCCTGCACCTCTCTGTCAGGAGAGCTTGTCTGTGGCTTTGCATTCGCCAACCTGTCTGCCATCTTTGGTGACGGACACACTGAGGGATGTGTGTCCGTGTAGTGCGAGACATTCATACTCCTAAAAAGCAGCGCAAATAATTATATTCGGCTCCACTTTGACTTTGGGCTAAACGTTAGAGTCAAACCCCGAATGAGCTGCCTAACAAGAGTATCATAAGGTTGGAATGGAGGGTTTTTGAGGCCCTGCCAATGACTGTAGGCTGTTGCTCACCTGTTCTGGCTGGGTTTGTTCCTCTTGTTAGATGCAGGCTGAGGCCAGACCACATGAGCAATGCCAATGTTTATAGGCTGATGGGCTGACACAGCCATTTGGTTGGGAACAATAGGCTGGGGCATCACCGAACTGTAATGGCTGCTGTGTGGCCGCACTTTCCTGTAACAGACAAAACAACACATCTTAGGTCACCGAAATGCTCATTAGCACATGATATTTGAGGTGCGGCTCCTTCTTGATCTTCTTACCCCCAGTCTCCTCGTCTCTGCGGTCCAACGACTGTATCGGATGCCAAGCTCGTAGCAGGTGGCGGGACCTGCTGCCAAGCTGGCACCAGGATCTGTGGAGTTCTGTTGGACCACGGCTGCTGAAAGGTCGAAAAAGGACAATGCTGAACCTTTGTAATGTATCTGGCTTCGAGTTTAATATCGAAGCTGGAATGTCAACACGCATTGGCTGTTTTCTATTATTTTTTCCACATTGTCTTGTGAAACGAGGACTTACTTGTGCTATAACTCCTGGTCTCATGGGTAAAGGCTGGATAGCTGGGGCTTGGGTCACCAGAGGAAGTGTGTTCTCCATTCTAACCGAATATCCTGCTGGCTGATTTGGGTTTGAAGGGATTCCTGTAGAGTCAAACCACCAAATGAGCTTCACAATATTTATTAAATCAGAAGTAATGCTCAGCTGACATTAGGGTGTAAGATTAATTTATAGAAATTCTAAATGAGTAATATAGATGTGTGTCTTATAACATACATTTAAGAATGCAACATGCAATTCAGACTTGCATAATAAAGAAATTAAATTCAGCCATAAATATTAGTAATCATTTTAAAGTTGTGCTGTAATTTTTGTCAGTTTACATTTTAGCCATAATAACAATATAGTAAAATAATATTAACTGTTATTTAATTTTACAGTACAATTATTAGCATCATAATTGTTATTTTATAAACATATAAGCATTTCTAAACTGGCTGTTGTCAACAAGGAGCTTTAATGGTATATTGTTTAAAAATACAGAAATTAAAATATTAAATTATTATTATTATTATTATTAATATTGTTATTTTAAATAGAGGACTTACAGTAACATTATTACTAAAAAAAGTGATTTTTTTGTGCAATATTTTAGTTTCGTAGTAACATTAGTAGCAATCATAACATCATAATCATTGATTTATAACAACAACAAGTTTTTTTAATTACTGCTATTATTATTTTTATAATAGTATAAAAATAATATTTTTTTAAATATCTAAATTTAGTAGTAACAGTACAAATAATCATAACATATAACCATATTGATTTATAACAACAAAACAACATTAATAATAATAACAACAACAACAACAACGTTATTATTATTATTATCTATCATTTTTTATATAATAGCATAAAATAATATTTTTTTTTTTTTTTTTTTTACAGAAAATAAAATGTCTTATTACAAATAAAATACTAAAAAGTAACATTTATTTTGTTTAACATTTTAATTCAGTAGTAACAGTAGTAGTAATCAAAATAATGACAACAACAAAAACATTTGACAGTAAAATTATTATTAATTTTTTATAATCTTATTGATATGTATAATCAAAGTTTTAGGCAAAACTGTGCAGCCCTACAAAGTACAATAAACCTTTTTGAAATCACATTTTAAAATCACAATCATCAGAATTTTATCATACTGATGTACATAAAGTCTTAGGCCAAATTGTGCAACCCTACAAATAAGCCAAATTCATTCAGTACCTTGAAGAGCAGGAGGGCACAGAATGAGTGCCTGCTGAAAGGACTCGTTACACCCAAACTGGGCACTTCCTGTCTGGATGGGAATTCCTGGATGCACCACAGGTGGAGCAGACGGCGCCAGAGTCTAAAATGGAAAGGTAAATAGATCAACGATCAGGAACAATCTGTCGTCGTCTTGCTTGCACTTAAACCACAAGTCTCTCCAAAGCATGCGGTTTTACCTGAGAGTGGACAGATGGCATCTTGTTGAAGGCGACAGTGATATTTGGAGCACTTGGAAGCGTCACAGGCTTCATAAGTGGGGGTGCTTTGTTGCGGTTGAGAGTATCGTATATGCTGGTTCTTGAGTGACACGCGTCAATGATGTGGAAACAAGACTGGACACTGTTGGAGACACATTTCTTGAGAATGACCACACGTAACAGACAAAACAGTCAGTGAAACTGGCATTATAAAATGTGTGGACATACTGGTTGCAATGGGGGAAATCCATCAGGTGCTGCATAGTGACAAAAGGGTGGGTAAGTGCATCTGAAGGGGAGATTCTCTGATCGGCATCAATCATCAGCATCATCTTTAGCAGGTCCACGAATTCTCTCCTGTCAGCTTTCTCCGCCAACTGGTCACAGCCCTCCATATTGAGCATTAGATTCACCTGATAAATTAATACAAATATTAACAAATACAATTACCATCATTAATATTATTATGGCATACAACAATAAAATTATTAATATAAATAAGTAAGAATCACAATTAATAATTAAAGTTAATTAATGAATAAATTCATTACTACAATATTACTGTTATTTATTATTATTATTATTATTATCATTACTACTAGTAATTATACTTATATATTATATTATATTATAGTATATATATATATATATATATATATATATATAAAAATATAACATTATTGTAGATAAATTAGTTACTATTGTTATTAGTAACAAAAAATACATTATATAATAAGTGTTGTTAATACTATTATTGTATATTATTAACCATTACATATAGTATTAATAATAATAATAATAATAATAATAATAATAATAATAATAATAATAATAATAATAATAAAAAAACAACAACAATACCAACATATTTACATACACAATATAATACACTATTACAGTTACATTATTGTGTCAAACGTTAACTAGTTATTAATATAGAAACCATTTATATATACACATAAGTGTTAATATTATTAATGTATATTATAATTCACCATTACATATATTATTATTATTATTATTATAATTAATTAATTAATTAATTAATTAATTAATTAATTATAAATTCATATTCATTTTAATTTAATATATCAACATCTGCAGGGTTATTAAAAAAACATTTAAAAATATTATTTATTTATTTTAATTTTAATTTAATACATCTGAATACGTAGGGATATTTCTTATAATAATAATAATAATAATAATAATAATAATAATAATTATTATTGTTGTTTGGATATTTCAGTAATACATTTAAGCAACAAAATAATAGTTACTCATAAAAAAGTAATTACAATATAAATATCAACATTAACACACAAAATAATGATACGTGTTTATATTATTAACATTACATATTATTATTATTATTATTATTATCGTTATTATATCTATTCGTATTAATATCATCATAACAACAAATCATTTTATATACACACACACAATACTGCATTATTGCATTTAAGACAATATTGCATTATTATATATAAGATTAACAACAATTATTATTATTATTATTAATAATATTAATAATAGTTATTAGTAATAATGCTATATTGTCAGCACAGCAACATTAGAATTTTATTTATATATTTATATATATATATATATATATATATATATATATATATATATATATATATATATGTGTGTGTATGTATACATATACGCACACACAAAATAGTAATTACAATATAATTACAATTACATTATTGTATATTAATCTGAATATTGTTAATAATAAAAGTAACTATACTATATAATATAAAATTTACAAACAACACATTATGCTAAAATATAATATTATAATCATTATTATTCTATATTAACAAGTGGTTAATATTATTATTGTATATTATTATAATTAACCATTACATATAGTATTAATAATGATAGTAGTTTTAAATGTACTGTATTAATACTGTATCAGTTATAACGACAACAACAACAACAACAAAACAACTCAGTTTCTTAACTTTTTTGTTCTCATTATGTTTGACATGTATTTTCAAGCAAAAACTTACATGTCCAATGTCATCCAGACAGCTGAAAATGTACTTCCTCGCCTCCTTGGACTTCAGTCCCGTTTCTGTCTCGTGTTCTTCAGTCGTCTGCAGAAACAGGAAGTGTGTTTGAAGTCATTACATAAGAATTTTACATCAAAACTTTATGCGGAGCAGACAGTAACTCGATCCAGAGAGCTATGCAGTAAGATTATGACAGCAACGTCTGGTTAAGTGGATGACAAATGGACCCTTGCCTTCAGTCTCCAGGCGGCGTACGGTGAATCAGACTCCTTGCAGAAGAACCGGGCCGTCTTCGTCCCAACATTCAGAAGCTGCTCTCCCGGCAACCCTTGCGTTTGAGAGATGTAACGAATCTGCAAAGACACGTATAGTATTAGTAGATAAGACGAGTAATGCTAAATCCATCTGAACCTTCTTGATTGATTCACAAAGCATGACACAAGATGACAACACGCATGTGGTACTTTTCCACTATTTCAAGAGGAAGTAATGCGAGATAAGACTGGTCTAGAATAGGCAGGTCTCTGTAAGTGGTATGCAGCAGGAAAACTGCCAAAATACCAATGAACCACTCAGAAAGGTTTTGTCTTGACAAGTACATTCGTACCATAACCCTAGTGCTTACTAAAAGATAAAAACGGCTTTAATTTATTTGTCATTGACGTCACCTGTGATTGTGCATCTTTAGGATGGAAAAAAACGGTTTCAAGAAGCTACAAACCACACGGCGATATCAATCAATGTGAGTCAGCAAAAAAAACGCTTTGAAACGCACAACAAAAGAGACAAAAATAAGCAAATAACTTCAAGATCTGAGTTTAGAGTTGAGTTTTATGACAGCTAGGTTTGGAAAGCTCAGTGTTTCACTCTTAATACAGAGCGCAGTATGGGGTCTGCCGCTACTCAAGGCTTTGTTAAGATGCCAAGTCCAGATGCTGGCCACTCTTTCTGCCCACAACACATGTCAATCCTCTCACACCGAATAGGCAAGCCAAATGTGTTCTTTACCATTTGGCTGATGTTTTTAATCCAGATCGATTTATCGTACACCTCATTACATGGACAGTTTCCATCAAGCAACTTGTGTTTAAGCGTCTCGCTCAAGGGCAGAGCTGATCTTAGTTAGGAAACGTCATGTTTAGTTTGAAGCGAATGACAACAGGGTCAGAAACGAACCATGAACCAGGGCAAAGTAACAAAAATTATCCTGAAAGTGAAGAAATGTTTCTTGCACAGCAAATCAGCACATTAGAATGATTTCTGAAGGATCATGTAAAACCAAAGACTGGAGTAATGATGCTGAAAATTCAGCTTTGCGTCAAACATTAAAATGGAAAACAGTTATGTAAGACCTTTTTCCAAAAAGACTGACTAATCTAATGTAACCCAAACTTTTGAAAGGTTGTGTATCTTGTGCACTGTTCATTAGGGCTGGGTAAAAAAAACGCTGATTTCTCAATTTTAATCAAGAACATCAATTCTTACACCCCAAGAATTGATTTGTTTAGCTGGGATTTGATGAACGGCATATTGTAAGGCCCCTCATCCAATAAAATCGCAATAAGCTTTGTGCTTTGTTACTTTTGATATGAAATGTCTCAGACTTCAAATTCTGTCCTTATTACAGTATTCAAACAATAAATGCTGTTTTGGCGCTGTTTAATGTAGAGTGACAGATCGATGTAGCAGCACATGAACTTATCTCCTCCAATTTAATACCAGTTTCAGCACGAAACTGAATAAACAAGCCTGCATTTATTTGATCTGAAGTACAGCAAAACAACAAAACTTGGAAATATTTTTACTATTTAAAATAACTGTTTTCTATTTGAATATATTTTGAAATGTAATTTATTCCTGTGATCAAAGCTAAATTTCCAGCATCATTACTCCATGTCTTCAGTGTCACATGATCCCTCAGAAATCATTCTAATATGCTGATTTGCTGTTCAATAAACATCATCATCATCATCATCATCATCATCATCATCAATATTTAAAACAGTTGAGTACATTTTTTCCAGGATTCTTTGATGAATAGAAAGATCCAAAAATCAGCATTTATCTGAATAAAAAAGCTTTTGTAACTATATCATTTAAAAGCTTAGAGTCAGTAAAAATTATAAAAATTAATACTTTTATTTATGCTTTAAATTGATCAAGTGATGATAGACTTTTATAACGTTACAAGATTTCTATCTCAGATAAATGCTGTTTTTCTGAACTTTCTATTGTTTTTTTTTTTTTCAAAAAAAAAAAAATTCTACTTCGCTGTTTTTAACATAATAACAGTTTTTAAGCAGCAAATCAGAATATTAGAACTATTTCTGAAGGATCATGTGACTGAAGTAATGATGCTAAAAATTCAGCTTTGAAATCACAGGAATAAACTACATTTTAAATACGAAACAGAGCAATTCCAGTAGGGTCCTCACACTGCAGTGCTCGGGCCCTAAATATACTCAAATAGAAAATTATTTTAAATACTAAAAACATTTCAACATTTTTACTGTTTTTGCTGTACTTTGGATCAAGTAAATGAAGGCCTGGTGAGCAGAAGAGACTTCTTTACAGAAAAAATTAAAAATCTTACCATTCAAAAACTTTTGGGTTTATATTTTACAGCCATGTACTGTACCTGATGTATATCCAAAATAATAAAAATTGAATCAAATTGCAAGCTTGTGAAGCATAATTGAATTGAATTGTGAAATTTGTATCAAAACCCAATCCTACTGTTCATAGCTACATGATATGTATTTCATTTTATATTTATCTTCCATAATTTCTCACATTGAGAAGGTTTCAGATCAATAACTTAAAAAGTACAAATACATGGACAACACACACACTGTGTGCCTACAGTTAGAAGAATAAGAAAAAAAGGTAAATTTGTCAGTGAAAATCTATTTCAGGGACAAATATTGCCCTTGGTATTGATTATTCAGTCAACAAAACAGTGAAAATGCATTTTCAGAAGTGACCTTAAGACAGCCTTGTTTACTGACTTTAATAACTTGTCTAACTGGATTACGGTTCATAGTAACAGACCGTTTGGTTATCACCTCACATCTTTATCCATTACGTTACATTACTCCCTAAGGTTTAACAAATTAAGAACAAAAAAAGCAACTCGGCCGCTTTAGCATTGTCGTTTGTTTGCCATTGCATTCTCTTATAAATACAAGCAATGACTTCACAATGTAAATAACATCACAAAGGCATTAAACATCATTTGGTTAACCACAGCGCTGTCTTTTTAGGGAAGGCAGGAGCAGTTCGACCCCATCAATGCATGAGTCTGTGTGTAAAAACACCATTGTTCTTGTTGCCTTGGGAAACAGAGTATTACTGGTCCGTGAACTCTGCCGCCGTTCGCCTTTAAGCGTGCATCTGTTGCTTCTCAGAAAGACTGTGTCACAGTGGGCCTCTACCAGTGAAAACACAAGCCACTACAAAGCCCTCTTTGGCTGCTTGCTCTCATTCCTCTCCGTCTCTTCCTCTCTCGACTATGACGCCACCTCTCCTTTTACAAGCGCTGAGGCTCAACACAGCCGTGTTAAACAAGCAGTGTTTATGGCATCTTAGGGGTGTTATAGTGACATGATCGGGTTGCCAAAGCGCTGCACAAACACAGAGAGCGCGCTGAAGTGAGAACCTGCTGATAGTGCAGAGAGAGAGAGGGTGTGTGTGTGAGTGGGGCTTTCGGTTATAAATACATTCTGCTGTGTGGAGTGGAACTGGACCCATTGCTGGCACGGAGAGGCGGCCCAGGCGTTCGTGGTCAGCAAACCCAAACCAGCCTATTCTGATACAGCCAGCTAGTTTTGCCACTGTCATACACGCCATTTACGCCACCTCAGACATCTGGTTTATCGGCAGCGCTGGTCCATGACGGTAAATGCGTTCACACATTTTTAATGTGTGTGAGTCACTTTCCATGCTACGTGAAGAAATTCGCTTAAAGTGAGCTGAGCTGACAAAAATTCTATATAAATAAAACTAGTTTGTTACATAACCTGCAGACTCCTTATACAATAATTAATTTATTATAATATTTTTTTTTATTTTATTAGGGTAAGCACAGGATGATCTCTTAAAATAAAATATACCATTATAATTTATTATATTATATTATATTATATTATAATACTTTTTATATAATAATTTATTTTATTATAATAAATTCGGTTTTATTTTAAGTCCAGGATGACCTCTTAAAATAAGATATATTATATAACATTATATAACATTATATTATATTGTTTCTTTTTATACAATAATTAATTGTAATATGTAATAATGAATAAAAAATAGGAAAAGAAATCTAAAAAAATAAATAAATAAACTATGATAAACTGAAATAAAAATACATTATGCTTCATTTTATTAGGGTAAGACCATATTATATTATATTATATTATTTCCTTATATAACCATGTATTTATTTTAATAATGAAAGAGATCTAAAATAAAAAATAAAAAAAATAAATATATAACCCCAATGATAAACTAAAATAAAACCAAAATGTGTTCTATTTTATTAGTGCAGGATGATCTCTGAAAAAAATTAAATAAATTATTATATTATATTATAGTATTAATATATAATAACGAATGAAAAGAAAACTACAATTAAACACAAACAAACAAAACAAACAAACACCTATTATAAACTAAAATGTGTTTTATTTTATTGGGGTAAATCCAGGATGATCTCTTAAAATAAAATACACTATTTCATTTTGTTAGATTAAAGGAGATCAGATTATTTAATATTATATTATTTATTTCCTTACACAATAAATCATTAATTTTAATATGTAATAATAAATGAAAATAAATCTAAAAATTTAAAAAAGTATGATGAACTAAAAAACGAAATATCTTTACTTTATGAAGTTCAGGATGATCTCTTAAAATCAAATATACCATTTGATTATACATCATACTATATTATCTTAAATTATACTATACTATATCATATTATATTATATTACATTATGCAATATTATATTATATTATATAACATTTCATCCTTATGCAATGACTAATTTATTTTAATATAGAAAAATAAATGGAAAAAGAAAAAATAAATAAAAATAAAAAACACTATGATAACCTAAAATAAAACCAAAATGTTTTATTTTATAAGAGAAAGTCCAGGATGATCTCTTAAAATAAAATATACCATTTAATTTTATTCTGTTCTATTATATATTATTTCATATTATATTATATTACGTATTTCTTTAATAACTAGTTTATTTTAATATATAGTAATGAATGAAAAAAGAAAACTATGATATGCATCATTTTATTAGGGCAGGTCCAGGATAACAATTTTTTTTTTAAAGTTATATTTATGGGCTTTTTACACCTTTATTATGAGAGGACAGTGGAGAACTCGCAGGAAAGTACTGGTAGGAGAGAGGGGAACAGGATCGGCAAAGGACCTCGAGGCGGGATTCGAACTCGGGTCGCCTTGAGCACCATTGCGCTGTCAATGCTCTAAGCACAAGGCTATGGGTGCCAACTGAGGATGATCTCTGTGACCTATCACAAAACTTAAACTGAAAAAAGCGAATGTCATCCTATAAAACGCTGCCCATTAGCGTCACCCGGACGCAACAAAGTGGCTCATTATCTGAGATCACCGGCTGATCTTACCTGGTCATACTCCAGCGCTCCTGGATAAAGCGGCCAGCCCAAGAAGAGCTCAGCGATGACGCAGCCCAGTGACCACATGTCTATGGCCTCACAGAAAGGTAAGCCCAGGATGATCTCCGGAGCCCTGAAACACATTATCACGAAAGGATGAGAATTAATGGAGTGGTTACCTTGACAACAAGCTGTTGATTGAAAAGCAGTAGCACACTTTATTACGAAAGCTCTGGAGAAGGATGAACATTTGTTTGGATTACTATATGATTCAAACAAATCATTATGTCAACATCAAGACAATTTATACATTTAACAATTTCATGACACACAGTAGTTTGGGTTTGAGACTCATCTAACGCTCACTTAAGCTCAAGAGTCATGATTTGTGCCCACATTGATACGATCCTGAGCCTAATGACGCGGCATTCCTGGTCTGATGCAGCGCGAGTCTGCCGTTGGATCTAGGCTTTGACGTCAACGGGCCCATACACATCTGCTACCGTGACAACCGGAGGGAAAATGCTGGCTGCCTAGCGACAGATGAGGACGGATCTAAACACCAAAACTGGGTGATGACAGAGGAGGAGTCTGATGACACACAATTAACCCTGGTCACCATTAATAATCAACTACAGAGCAAACTCCTCAGGCGCTAAAGCTCTGCTGAATGTCTGAGCTTGTTGCCCACCAATCACACATGCAGCACCTAAAGGACACACAGTTAAAACAGTCAGCTATTGATACCAAAATATGTCAAGGCAGGTCACTGGTAAGTGACTGTAACTACCAACATTACCCTACTTATGCGGTAACAAAAGCTGCTGTGAATAATTCACTGATGGCTTGGCTATGTGACACCGCCTTTTAAATTCAGGGCATTGAAAAGAAGTTACAGGTTCCTTGCTTTTTGTCTATACAATTACACCGCATTTGGTCTTCCTAGTCAGAGGTGTTGCAGCAGCAAATGCTGTGATTCATTTTAAGCTGCTCAACCCATTATTTGCACACACACAGGATGACGCATTATAACAGAAGTCATCACCGAGTCAAACAAACACAGCAGTGCTAGGTGTGTTTATGCAGCTAGCAGTGGACAGGACTGCTGTACAGTATTTACATGCAAAAGCAAAAAAATGCAAAAGAAAAAAAATGCAATCTTATAAGGTTTTGGGTGTGAAGCAATAATAATAATAATACGAATAATACTAATTATTATTATTATTATTATTATTATTATTATTATTATTATTATTATTATCATTATATTAATATAATATTTATTATTATTATTATTATTATTATTATTATTATTATTATTATTATTATTATTATTATTATTGTAACATTATAAAATAACATTGATAATAATAATAATAATATTATTATTATAGTAATACATTTAAATATATAATATATTTACATAATGTTTATAATTGTTATTGATTATTATAATTATTATTACTACTTCGATTTATATTGTTATCATTATAATTGTTGTTATTAGTAATATTAATGATATATTTGAAATAAAATAAATATAGCTAGGCCCAGAAAGAATCTGCAGGGTTGTTTCTTATTAAAAAAAAAAAAAAAAAAAAAAAAAAAAAAAAAAAAAAAAAAAAAAAATTACATAAAATATATTATTTGGAAAATATATTTGAAATAAAATTATATAATATAGCTAGGCCCAGACAGAATCTGCAGGGTTGTGTCTTATTTATAAAAAAATAAATAATAATAATAATAATAATAATAATAATAATAATAATAATAATAATAATTCTTATAGGGGTGTTTCTAATAATAATAATAATAATAATAATAATAATAATAATAATAATAATAATAATAATAATAATAATAACAACAACAACAACAACAACAACCACAACAACCACAACCACAACAACAACAACATTTAGATGAAAACAAGTATCATAATAATTAACTTAAAAACTAAAAACAATATTATATTTGAAAAAAAGTGTTTAATATAGGTAGGCCTAGACAGAACCCGCAGGAGTTTTCCTTCACATTATGATAAAGACAAATTTGCAGAAAGGATTTAAACAGCAAACTGTGGAAAACATTTTTTTTTTAACTACTTGGCTTGTATTGGATATACTTGGACTACTAAATCGGGCAAAGTATTTAACAAACAAACCAGCATGGTTCATATACAGATCCCATTCATTCATTAAATGTCCTGCAAAAACATGTACATCACAATGTATAGTGAATTATAGTATTACATTACCCATGGCATAGAACAGAACAGAACATAAGAACAGTTGTTAATAACACCACAGACAGTTGTTGTTTTCACAGAACTACTACTGTTTCAAGCACTGTGGTTATTAAAATCATGGCACGAGATACTATTTTCTGCCCTGGTAACAGTACGGCTTAACTGACAGTACAAACATGAGTACGTTTGGCACAGTGACAGCACAAATGGAGTACTCTATATTCTGCACAAGATCTTACAGCCTAAACCCTAATAAACCTCCAGCATAGCGATGGGCAAACAGACAAATCCAAAGCCTAACATCAGTTCAACATAAAACCACACGCTCCAAAAGCACAGAGAAATCCAATAGCAAGGGGCACTGAAGGACGAGAGGGCATTAGGCCAGAAATGCCCTAAACGCTAACATGTTAATTTTGCACACTGCCAAACTATATTGTAACCGCAACTGGTTTCCGCTCAAAAAAAAAAACGTATTCAGGTTTAAGAATGCTATTTACATCACTGTGGTTTTGCAAATCTTTAAAAATAAAAAATTCCCAGCAGCCCACAGTCGACAGGAAGTCGCATTTCAGGTGAAAGAATCGGGGGAAGTTACAGAAATCAGGTCAAAAAGAATGATGACATAACACGGCAGGTCTGGACTTCCCAACTCAAACAAAGAGAGTTACTGTTAAAGACTATTTAGAGGTGGCATTTGCACCCGTGTTATGTTTGCTTGAGTCCAGGCCAGACTTCAAATGTTCAAGTCTTTTGCCCCTGGAGTAAGATTAGATTTCATAGCGCTTATTTCAGTGCAAAGCTCAATTTGTGAACAGCAGCCAAGAACAGTGTGGACTAAAAACAAACTAGTGTGACGTTATTCTTATCATTTCCAACTGCACACAACAACACGCATACAAATATTTGATAACATGGGTTATTGAGCAAATGTCAAGATGCTGACATGTAATTTCATTAAACACAGACATCTCTGGCAACACGATAATGATGATAAATGCCTAGTACGATGAACTCCATTCTAGAAAATCATTTTAATTTCAGAAAAAGACGACACAGACCTGAGCATGCTGCTGCAGTATCCAGGATTCTGATGGATATGGAGTTATTTTGCAAGGAATATAGATTTAATTGTGCTGAACTCTCACAATCAGATTTGTTTTGGACTAGGCAACAATATTGAAGGTAGAAGCCTATAAAATTGGTTTTATTATTTATTCATTACAAAATTCAGTTTTTTTTGTGTTTGTTTTTTTCCATTTAAATTTTTCTGGATTCAATATTTTTAGCCCATATCACGTTTTACTAAACTACTTTTGATTTATCCATCCAAAATTGGGCAAATTCCGTGACTCCACGTTATACAGTAAATTCCATTTTTATGGCTGGATTCCGCGATTCTGTCCGTGTTTTCTGCATCACAGAAATCATAGGGCCCCATAATAATAAAATTGTTAGTACAACATTATTTATGGAGGAATATTTACCAGAACAAATTATCTACCAGAATTTATTTACCAGAAAATGTAAAAGCACACCACAGTATTTCTGAAAAAAAAAAAAAAAAAAAAAGAAATGCACTTTTTTTTTTTTTTTAAATTGTTATTTAGAGATGCTTTTGTTTATTAACCAAACAATAAAACCATTAAAATGGAATCCAGAAAATTAATGTAAAACAGAATTTGGTATTCAAAATGCCAATATTTTTCAACTCATTTTGGCCAATAGCTGATGCCGATACCGATATACTTTCTTTTGTTTGGAAACAACACCAAGTCTGACCTGTGCGAAAATAAGCAAAATTATATTTTTTAACAATAACTTATTTGTTAGAATTAAATAAACAATAATGGAAGTTATTCTTAATAAAGACAGTATACTGAAGCTAAATAAATAAAATTTATATAGCTGCATTTTTTTTTCCAGAAAATTGCAGTGGTAACCTTACCATTTTTTTTTTACGATTTCACATTTGTAGACGTTTTAAAGCAAAAGAGTTGTAAAAAATTTTTAGAGCTCATATTTTATTTATATTTATATATTTATATATTTATATATATATATATATATATATATATATATATATATATATATATATATATATATATATATATATATATATATAAATATAATAATTAAAAAAACATTACACATTAATGAAGAAATCAGTATATAATATTATATTTAACAGTATAAAAGTTATTTAATTTAAGTGTCATGTTGATTGCTGTGCAATGAATAATCGTGATTAATTACATCCAAAAGTTTTTATTTACATAATGTGTGTGTGTACTGTGTACATTTATTACGCATATATAAATATACACATGCATGGATATATTTAAGAAAATTGCTGTTTATGTTTAAATATAAAATATATTTATAGATAATATTAATATTATCATCAATAAAAATACATAAATGTAAATACATTTGAAAATATATACTGTATGCATGTGTGCATTTATATTTATATATATATATTTATTTATATATAAATATATACATCAACTTTATTATATATATATATATATATATATATATATATATATATATATATATATATATATATATATATATATATATATATATATATATAATAAAGCTGATGTATAATAAACATACACAGTACACACATATATTAGGTAAACAAAAACTTATTTTGGATGCGATTAATTGTGATTAATCGTTGCACAGCATTACTCATGTTTGTGACTTTATTCATGTAAGCTATAGCTTCTGACCTTTAAATCAAAACATACTCATGATTTATTGACATGAATTACTGCTTTATGTAATCAGAATTCTGATAACGGTCTGATAATATTGCACCTCCCTATAAAAAATAAAAGTAATTTGGAAAAATTAATAATAAAAAATATAATGAAACGCATTTCATAGGGCCTTTAAAACTTATAATGAATTGCTGTTAAATTGTGTAATTTTCTATTAATTCTTTTTGATTAATCATATTTATTTTAACCATTAAAAGTCTAGAAAAATTAAAACAAAAAAATGGAATCCAGAAAAATTTAAACGGAAAAAACATTTAACGAAAAAAATATTTCACAGGGCACTATACAAGGTAAGATGAAAACAACAGCAACATGAAAATATTCACCATTACTGCATCAGCTTTACCAAAAGTGTTTTCAAAGAGAGGTGTTGTGTATCCAGTGTTCTCTGTTGTGCAACCCGATTCCACTGAGATCATGTTTTAAAGACCAAAAGAAAGACTAAAAGGTGGAATTTACCAGCAGCGCTAATGGTGGCCACATGCTAAAAGACCATTTTCAGTCAGTACGAACCAGTGTTTTGTCAAGCAAAGCCATGCTAAATTTGAACCCCTGTCCGGCATCAGTTATTTCCTGTGAGGTTGGCGGGGTGCGAAGGAGGGGGGTTCAAGTCATCTGGTTCAAGCTGCAGCCGGAAAGCCTAGAGCGCCCGCAGTCTAAAGCGGCTACTGGGACGGCGAGCCCTGACCACACAATAACCTCTCTGAAGGCCAACGGAGCTCTGCAGCTGTTCAGAAAACAAGCATGTCGTCTAGAGAGAGCATAGAACGTGTCAGGGGACGTGAGATTAGGAAGATCAGCTGTGTCAAAACCGCTGTCAGCAGTCTCTCACAGCAAACAGGCAGCGTGCGAGGGTGTGTGAGTTTCAGAAATCCGCCCCCAGCTGATCATCCCAGCCTAACCCCAGGGTTATCAACGACTTGTGTTGCTCACAAAAGAAGCGAGGACATTAGACTCTCTCTGGCACGCAGTCAACCGCCCAGAGAGAGCCGAATATGAACACATAGCTGCAGCAGATGATCCACGCGTGCCTGCCAGGAGCGAAACAGTGTTAAAGCCTTTCATTAACAGCGGCTTCTGTGAACGAGAACACGAAGACATGGGTCACTGGGTTTTTTCCGCCCCTCCTGCTCGGCGTCCAGTCAGAGCGCTCTCTGTAAACAAATCCCACCCAAACACTGCTTATCTAATCTCCTACTGCAGAGAGCAGTTATTCGGACTTCCCCTGCAAGTCATCCAAAACTTTTCCGTGAGGGCCACAGGTCTTTTTGCAAAAAGGAACATACATCATGGGGGTTTAGGGAAATCTGAAAGGAAATTTAGGTTGAGTAACACAACCTGAGCCGTTAAGACATCTTGTAGCGTACTGGACACGCAATGTAACATGAAACGCAATTGTCAGCTACAAATCTGTCAGGCAACACCCACAGTTTGGTTTGTCAGTTATAGAAAAACGGGCTCTGAAGAGGTGCAACCTACACTCTTTACTGGCATCTATGGTTCTATTAAGAACCTTTAACATCAATGGAACTTTTCAAATGGAAAAAAGGTTCTTTAGATTATTGAAATGTTCTTTACAACATTCTTTAAAAAAAAAAAAAAACTGCTCACTGAAAGGTTCTTTGAAGAACCCATAAAGTTTTTTCTACAGCATCACTGTGAAACAACAGTTCCCTTAATTCTCATTTTCAAGCACAACACAGTCATGTGTTGCAAAACATACAGACAAGCTAATGTTTTTCTCCGGCTAACGCCCAAAGGGTACAACATACCACTCATAGCTCAAGCCTGGCTAATGCGCCGCCCCTTAGTTCTAGAAGCAGAGTGTACAATGAAAACACATTGGCTAGAAAAATCACATTCTGTGGGACCTCACAACCAGGGCTATTCCAGAACAGAGTTTAGGGTTTATAGAACCAACCAAACTTTTTTTTTTTTTTTTTTTTTTAAAATGGAAGCTAGGCATTCCTGAGGTCACAGCCAAACAGATTCCCATCAGAGGATTTGGGTTAGAAATGAGAGCGGGTGAATGTGAAGCTACAGCAGTTTATATTTAACATACTGAAGCAAGCAAAATGTTTACATTGAGTAATTGAATCCGTTTCTGGAACTGATTTACTTAAGTAACAACAACAACCAAAAACTACATGGCTTAAAATAAAAAAAAAACTACATATATTACATGAATGATTGTTTTTAAATTAATTGTTCTTAAAAGATTAGTTCACTTCCAAAATACAAGTTTCCTAATAATTTACTCACCCCCTTGTCATCCAAGATGTTCATCTCTTTTTTTCTTCAGTTGGAAAGAAATAAATATTGAGGAAAACATTCCAGGGACTTCAATGGGGATCAACTAGTTGAAGATCCAAACTGCAGTTTCAATGCAGCTTCAAAGGGCTCTACACAATCCCAGCCAAGGAATAAGGTCTTATCTAGCGAAACAATCAGATATTTTCTAAAAAAATATATTTGTAATTTTGTGTTTAAAAAGTGAAAGTGTAAAGAAATATTGTTTGCGAAACACGTTGTCTTCAACATATTGTTTGTCTTCAACGTATTGTTTGTCTTCAACGTATTGTGTAATCACGTTGGAAAAGCCATGCAAGTTTAGTTCTTTGTCTGTGTACTTCTGTTCAAAAACAAGGTAGAGCGAAAAACTCCAACTTCAAAATAGTCTATTAAGTTGAAGGCAAATAATACTTTTTAAAGGTCTGATGATCTCAGGAAGCAACAGCATGAAGAGCTATATTAGGTATTAATTTGGTTTAGATGTTCTTGAGAAGACAGAGTAAAGGAATGAAGCTACATTAAAGGCTTCTAACTGCTTAACTTAATGATTCGGCTGAGAATCTGATACTTTTTTGACTCCTGAAAAGGTTTTCCTTAAAAACCTTAATTCCTTTTCGACTGAACAAAGAAAAACATGAACATCTTGGATGACATTGGGGTAGGGCTGGGCGATAAAACGATAACGATATGTATCGCGATAGACACGTGATCGATATCAATAAAAATGTGTTCTATAAAACGTTCTATATTTTTTATTCTTCGTCGGAAGAAAACAGAGGTTGCGAAGCAAGCTTGGTTGCATTAACAAAGGCACTCGCTCTATAACCTAGCAACGTGGGAGTGACAAAATTATTAAATTAATATCTTGTACTGTAGAATGGACGCTCAGCACCGCCGAGAGTTTCGCGCCATCGTTAAAACGAAACCGAAAGTAAAACGCACGCGCGCATTCAAAAGCAGTTTTAATACCCCACGTTTAGAGAGCGACTCCCCAATGTGCGCAAATTAGATTACATAACATATCTAGGCTGCAGGCTATAGGTTGTGTAGTTGTATTTAATGCAACCTTAATATTCATTTAGTGCTCCTAAATTTAGTTTTGGTGCTCCTAACTATTTGAAGTTGGGAACACCAGTGCTACCAAGTAAAAAAGTTAATTTCGATCCCTGAACACAAGCAGCAGACCACCATGGAGAGGTACTCTGCATCAGTGCCTTATGACAAAGAATCTAAATGGTACAAAGATAAAACGGACGCAGTGGCATATTTCTGTTTATATTTAACACTGCACTATTTTATTACACTTTATTAAGCATTTCTTACATTTTCTTTTATTTTGCACCTTAAATGTTAAGAGATAATTGTTAAGTGTTCATTGTGACTTTAGAATTATGTTTACATTTTAATTATTTGAGTTTTCCATGGCTGTTGACATTTCTGTCTTAGTAACTGGGGGGGTTATGATCAGAGGAAGGTTAAGTTTAAAATAAAAATGTTGAAATGTAATATATTTTTCTCCTGTTCCTTATTTTAAATGGGTCATAAAAAATATCAATAATTATCGATATCGACCGATATGAAACGCTGATATCGTGATACAGTTTTCAGCCATATCGCCCAGCCCTACATTGGGGTAGTATTTTAAATGAAAACAGAAAATAAGCTAAAAATTAAATCAAAATAATAATGAAACTAACAGTATCTCAAATATACTAAAATAACACTTAATTCAAGAAGACCAACCAAAAAATATCATCAGGTAAACAAACCAGGTTCTTAAAAATAAATAAATAAAGACACCAAAATTAAGCTTGCTTTCTGCAAGCTCTTCAGAGATGGAAGTGTTGTTTGCATGGAGCGTTATGAGGCAGAGGCACCAGAGCAATAAACAAAGCCTTTTCAACGCTGCATCATTTCAGTTCCCGTCGGAAATGCTGAGAAATGCAGACAGTCTGGCCGGCTTCAATGGAATCAATGTACATTAGACGGAGCTGAAAATAATCCTCTATAAAGGCCTGATGATCTCAGGAAGCAACAGCATGAACAGCTATATTATTAGGTATTGATTTGGTTTAGATGTTCTGGAGAAGACTGAGTTAAGGAATGAAGCTACATTAAAGGCTTCTAACTGCTTAACATGTAATGATTCAGCTGAGAATCTGAGAGATCGTTTTGACTCCTGAATCCAGAGCAATTTTAATATGGTCTTAAACAGAGTGTGCTCCTAGCAAATTCAAATTATTCAAAATTTTTAATAAGAGAACATGTAATAAACAAGGTGTTTGTCGAATTTTACAAACCCACTGAACTTTGCTGAATTCTGTAGGCACATTATCAGTGTGCAACTTTTAGCTTTCTCCTTAAAAAAGAAAAAGCCTTTCAAGTAGGTTTTGAGTAGGACTGGATCTAGAAGTGACTAAGGTGATATGAGATTCTGCAAACTTTTGATGCCGTAAGCCCTGAAGTTTGGGAAGCGAGCCAGGAGCTTCTACAGCAGAAATGGGAACCTTATACCAGATGGCATGTAAAACAAACTCCAGGTTCTAAGGAAGGTATAAGGCTTCACACCTGTAACCTACCCTGTCCCAATTCAAAATGTCGAACAGCAATGGTAAGCTGTTACAGGAAGCGGCGCACGATCAGCTTTCATCCTCGAGTGGATGATATACAGACCACGACATATCAAGATGATCCGACAAATGGATCAAAGTGCAGAAACTGATTCCAGGTTCTTAAAACACAGCTGGGAACCACCACACATAAACCTTCCTGGTCTGATTTCAATTTCGATCCGCTGCTGTCCTAATCACAACCAGCAATGGAAGATTTGCATGACGCATCACTTAGTGCACAGCAAAATTGATCCTACATACATCTTGATGCATCAAGTTTGACAGAATGCTGCATTGTATGCCATTAAGATAAAAATGTATAGCAGAAGATCTAGAAGTATAGCAGTGGTCTAGATGTATAGCAGTGTCTAGATGAGACTACCTTCTAAAATCTCTAGGGATGCAAAATGTATCTGTACTATAATGGTTACTGGCTGATATTAGAGATGTTTTTAAATGATAATGGCTGATATTGGATCTTAAATCATGCATTTTCTCTATTTTTACATTATGATTACCTTTAAAAAAAATTGAGATATTCACATCTCATTCTTTAGCCAAAAATATATTTTTTTAAGGATTTTTCTCCATACAGTAGACTTCAATGGGAAATCAACAGGTTGAAGGTCCAAAATGCAATATCAATGGGCTCTACACAATCCCAGCCGAGGAATGAGGGTCTTATCTAGCAAAAAAGATGGGTCATTTTATAAATAAAAAAAAAAAAAAATGATATACTTTTTAAACCACAAATACTCGTCTTGCACTAGCTCTACGATGCACGTCTTAGGACTTCACATATTAAAGGGTTAGTTCACTCAAAAAAGAAATTTTTCCTGCTAAAGTAAGGAAACCCCTGCTCTCTTTGTTCCTGTAAAGAAATGTTGGTTTTCATGTCCAACGTGTTTTTTGCACTATTTGTGCACTATTTTTGAACTGATGTATTACGTCATCCACCTGGGGCGGCTTCCGTGTTCAACTTTTAGCACAAGCTAGATTAAAGTGATTATTACGTTTTAGATATGGATATTTTTCTTATAAAATACACATCAATTTGCTACAGGAGGCCTTTTTCACCCCCCGAGCCATGTGAGGCAAATTTATTTTGGATGGATGCACTTTATTGGACTTGTTTAGGACTGATAAAGAGAAACACCCACTTATTGCCATGATAGAACTTGGAAGTGCCAGGATAATTTTTAATACAACTCCTATCAGATTCGTCTGAAAAGATTGGCATATACACCTAGGATGCCTGGAAGGTGAGTTAAAAAAAATAAAAATTTGGGTAAACTAACCCTTTAAGTAATCACGTTGGGAAGGTTATGTGTGGTTAGTTCTTCGTCTGTGTACTTTGGTTCAAAAAGCTAGGGTAGGGCAAATTTTCTCCTCCAACTTCAAAGTCGCCCAACATCGTTGCTTTACATTTTTTTGTGAAGGGCATTTTAATTTCTCTGCATGTTTGCTTTGTGAAAAAGTATATCTTTTTTTTTTTTTTTTTAAATGACTGATTGTTTTTCTAGATTAGACCCTTATTCATCAAATGGGATTGTGTAGAGCTCTTTGAAGCTGGACCAAAACTGCAATTTGAACATTCAACCCACTGGCTCCCAGTGAAGTCCACTATATGGAGAAAAATCCTGGAAAATCCTATTGGCAGCACTTGTCATGTGGCTATGCTAAAGTCAGTCACGTGAAAAGGTCAAGATCAGACCATCAAGCTTTCTAAAAGTGACTACACAACCTGAATGAATGCCTTTATTAACGACGGACATGTTAGGGTTCAGTAGCTACCAGCTGGTCGGAGGTCAAATAGCATTTGAAGCCTAGTCAACAAAGCCTGACCGACCCACTATCGCTGCAAGGAGTTTGCGATGCACGAATGCTGCATCAAAGAGCCTGGGATACACAAACAACAAGATGTGTGCTCTCTATCCAAGCGCATCATACCACCGAACCCTTCAGGCTGCTCATTAGTCCAGGAATCTGTCCAATTAGGTCTTCTTCATCTGAAGCGAGAGCAAGTCCGCTCCAAATGGTGGCCAGGAGTGCACATGATCTAAAACACACCGACAGAAAGCAGACATTCATATTCATGGTCATTCCTCAGGACAAAGATGAACGCGGGTCTCGGTCAAGATTTATTATATGTACGGATGTATAAAGACTGTAGACTTGCGGTTAAAAAAAAATAATCACAACTGCAGCTGCTAGCAATGCTACTTTGGCCCACTTATGCTTTTAGATGCAGTGCAGGAGGTTGCACTTAGTTGTGCATTATTTGCGAACCATTAGTCATGTTTGCTCTAAGGCTTCAAGGAAGCTAAGTGGGAAAACGTGAAAAAACAAAAAACAAAAAAAAAAAACAAAAAAAAAAAAAAAAAAAAAAAGCATAAATGGCTGACATTGGGCAAAGTCAATTTTGGACACACTTCGGCTGAATGATTCACTTCTGAAGCAAAAACAGATTTATTAAAGCAGAGGAGAGGGCAGTGTGTAAGGACTTTAAACTTTATGACCCATATGGGAGAAAAAAAAAACAAAACAGAAATGTTGCATAATGCTTATTATGGGCTGGTGGCAAAACCTGTCATTTGGTTTCAATGGGTGTGTCTCCGCAGATATGATAGCGTCTGCATTTTAAAATAAGTCTAATGTCTTTCACACTTCTCTAGGTATGAAAAACTGCTAAGATGCACATTACAGGATATGAAAAACCACAAAATGACTAAACTTGGGCACAGCTAGTGTTTTGTTTATTTTGAGGAAAAAAAAAAAAAAAAAACACTGAAGGCAGCAAATCCGGGAAAAACAAGTTGACATTTGCAGGCAGTACCAAAATGTTTCCTTTGCACATAAAAAAGTATCATTCCAAAATCATGCAAATTCAGCAAAGCCAAGGACCCTGAAACCACATGGACGGACTCTCTCGCCTGCCCAACTTTAGGGTTTATAGTACAAGACTGAGTAAAGACCGCTGGTTATTTGAACAGCACACACAATCCATTGAGGCCAGCCAGACTTGGGTCCCGTCACTCGGCCTTCTGTTAAATGCAAGCGGCTTGTTACGCAACCGCCCTGTGTATATCAGTTTTCCTGGGTTTTAGCACTGTTTCCAATGTTCTGATACCATTATCCTGCTGGTAAAACCCAGAGCTAAATGTTAAAACCTGGAGCTGATTTGAGCACAGTCAGTTTTGCAACACTACAAACTTATTTTTGTCGCTTAAAGTGGCTTCATCCAATTGCACTGGGTCACTTAAACCAGACTAAAATCAACTTAAGGGCTTTCTGAGCATCACAAAAGGTCCATGTCATGTTTTTTTTTGACAATCTTCCACAATTTTTGAGAGAAAGAGACAGATTAGGCTTTCCAGAATATGGAAAATTCATTTAGACATAGAAAGGACAGACATTTAAGCAGCCGCTACTGGATGCTTCAAACTACTTTTGCGTTAAGGAGGAAGAATCCTATGATTCAGCCAAACAAAGGCAGTATGGGTGTCAAGGAAACAACAGGATGAGTCACCTTAGGAGGCCATAAAAAAAAAAGAAAATCCAAGGCACCTAATGACCCTTTCCTGTAGCAACTTGAAACTGAAGCAGGTACCTCGCTTTACGTGCAACCCAACACATACTGACCTAAGCAACACATTGAATTAATAATGGGCCACAGTGGTTATTTTAACAAAGGGCCACTAGTACATTACCAGGCTCACAACTAGAGATACCACTGTTAATACATGTTATCCTTTTCTGTAACATTATCAAGTAGTGATGCACCAAAATTTTGGCCACCGATTTCCAATTTGCAACTTTTTGGTTTTAGCTAAAACGGTGACTTTCACGCACACAATAGCTGGGTTTCCATCCAAAGTTCCGAATTTATCTTATACGTAAAACTGGAATATAACAATTGCGAATAAGCACTGTTTCCATTCAGAGAACAAAATCATCGCTTCTTAATAAACACTGAAAAAAATTATTTTCATATAACAAATGACTTGCGCCAGAGAGCGAGCGGACGAAACACAAATGCGGTCACTGCTATTGGAAGGGGATACCGGCTGTTTGGAAACGTAGTTGTGCAAGACAGTACTGAAAGACAATTATACAGAAATAATTTGAAGAGAGACTTTGCTTTACAACGGTTATTTAAGAATGACCATAACATTTCAGAAGCGACAAGATCAGTCCGCTGGTTAGTCAGGTTATGCTGTCGCATTAGGCAAAGTCATATGGCTATTTTGAAGCCCATGAAGGAATTTATTCGGCAAACATTTCCATCTCCCGTATTACCTCTTTTGCACAAGTCAAAAAACACCAAGTGAGTCAATTACTCATTTCTGATTTGATACTTCAAAATGTGCCTAAAAACAGTGGATAAACACGTCAACATGTCAAGAGTGTAGGAGCACTTTACTGCCAGCAAAATGAGTCTAGAATATCAATATGCCTAATTTTTTCAGCTGAACCATTGAAAAGGCAAGTTTTTGCAAAGAACTTAAATTTATCAGCCAACAGCATACATGGATAAAGAATTAGTTCCACTTGCAGGATAAAAATTTCCTAATAATTTACTCACCTGCATGTCATCCTAGATGTTCATGTCTTTCTGTCTTTAGTCGAAAAGAAAAGGTTTTTGAGGAAAACATTCCAGGATTTTTCTCGATATCCCGTGGACTTAAATGGGAGTCAACGGGTCAAACGTCCATTACAAAAAAGGGGGTAAAACAATGATGTTGGACGATTTTAAAGTTGGAGGAGAAAATAAGATGGATTTTTTCACCCTACCTCACCTTTTTGACACACACGAAAAACTAACACGCGTGACCTTCCCAATGTTACTATGTAATGCGTGAAGTCACGGATGCGTATTGCAAAGTGAGTGCAAGATTAGCATTTGTGGTTAAAAAGTATATATTTTATATATATATATATATATATATATATATATATATATATATATATATATATATATATATATATATATATATATATATATATATATATTTATTATATACACACACACACACATACATATACATATATATAATTTTTTTTTTTTTTTTTTTTTTGAGAAAATGGCCAATCTTTTTACTAGATAAGACCTTTATTCATCAGCCGGGATTGTGTAGTGCCCTCTAAAGCTGCACTGAAACTGCAATTTGGATGTTCAACCCATTGATCCAAATTGAAATCCACTATATGGAGAAAAATCCTGCATTGTTTTTCCTCAAAACCCTTAATTTCTTTTCGACTTAAAGGAACACTCCACTTTTTTTGAAAACAGGCTCATTGTCCAACTCCCCTAGAGTTAGCGAGATGCTAACCGTCTAATCGGATTCAATGATCTATGCTAACCTATGCTAAATGTGCTACTGCCAGTCCCAGAGATCGGCTGAATGGATTCGAAAATGGTAAAACTCAACTGTTTAACTCTAGGGGAGTTAGAAAATGAGCCTATTTTCAAAAAAAAGGAGTGTTCCTTTAAAGACATGAACGTCTTCAATCACATGGGGGTGAGTAAATTATCAAGACATTTTTATTCAGGAGTGAACTAATCCTTAAAATTATCCAATTACACAAATTTCTGAAGAAAAACTTAATTTGATGCATCACTATAATTCAGTGACAAACTTGTCTGAACTCATGTCAAAGACACACTTACTTTTTTTCATTAGCTTTTACAAAGAAGGGTGAAAATTAAGCTTTAATCATGAACCAAAACAGCTAAAACTGTTTAATTAGAATGCATAAAGATCCTTCTGTGCTACTGAACTGAAAACATAAAAACAGTCTGATCAAAGACTGTTCCACTCAAAATATCACTCTTCTATCAATAAAAATGAGGAAATATTTCACACAAACACCACTTCTGAAATATAAAAACAGCTCTGCTATTTGACAACACCTGCAAATTTCACTTCCTGGCACATGGGTATGTGCTCCACACAGCCTGCTCAAAGTACGAAAAATAAATACTTGTCATGACAGCCTCACATACCACAGAGACTGTGAACACAACGAGATCCGCCCTAAATTTAGGTGAGCCAGATCTGTGCTGGGAGCAAGCTATGGATTCTTACGACATCGATCATGCCGACAGAAACAGGGGACAAATGGAAAACAGAAGCACACGCTGTCCTTTTCCCCCACTTTGGGATGCACACATGTTCTGAACACTACAGATAGAGGCAACCCTATGAAAAGCACAGCAATATCTGACATGCAAATACATATTATATAAAAAATTTTAAAAATTGTATTAAATAATACAAAATACTTAAACACTAATTCAGTTATCCTTAAACACTTTGTTTGTTTATAGAACAAAATGTGATGTTAACAACTAAGTCAACACTTTATATTACAATGACAATGTTACAAAACATTACTTGTGACTAATTAGTAACAATAGCAAACAATGGACAATTACAAACCACTCAAAATAATTGCACACTACATACATGTTGTTCATTACAATTACTCAGGACTTATGTAATGCTTTAACACGAACACTATGTAAAGACTCCTGAACAAAATTCCCAGAAAAAAAAAAAACAGCCGAGAGTGAATGATTATTCATAACCTTCTATAAAAACATCTGTGTTATCACACTTCCTTTGAGTGCAAAGACAGCAGTACCAACAGACACGTTCCTCAGCGCATCTCATTCCCATGCAAAGCGACACATTCACACGTGCCACCTGCATGGGCCGTGAGTTCGTACAGTTGCAGGCGTCAAACTGCGGCGGTGCCAAAGTACAAAGAGTTCAAACGCCCTATTTAAACTAGTGCAAGTGCCTAGTTCCTCTTTATCTTGTTCGCTGATAGCTTCCCCACAAACCGAGCACGTTTACAGAGACAGACAGTACTGTGCACCACAATGTCACATTATGTTAGAAACCTAGTCGTATGCCTTTCAGTGACATGAATGTCTTAAACGGACGGTTCACCCTAAAATATAATAATTTACTTAATCACACACTGTTCCAAACCTGTACCAATTTTTTATTTAAATCATTAGTTCACTCCAGAATAACAATTTCCTGATATTTTACTCAGTTCTATGTCATCCAAGATGTTTATGTCTGTCTTTCTTCAGTCAAAAAAAAAGGTTTTTGAGGAAAACATTCCAGGATTTTTCTCCATATAGTGGACTTCAATGGAGATCAACGGGTTGAAGGTCCAAATTGCAGTTTCACTGCATCTTCAAAAGGCTCGACATGATCCCAACTGAGGAGCAAGAGTTTTACCTATGGAATTAGTCGCACTTGCGACTGAAAACTACTGTGTGCGACTATGAAAAAATACTTAGGAGCAACAGTGCGACTGACCCCATCAGAATATTTGTGTTTGCGCTGAGAGAAGCTTCAAAGGTTTCTATGCGAATCCTTTCATAAAGTGTAGAGAGAGTGTAAGAGATTCAGTGCACAGTGTAAAGAGCTTTGTTGATTATTTGTGAGATCACGATGAACTAAGATGAGTGACATCTTTTAATGATCATTGAGGGAGTTTGCAAACTGATTTCATTTGATTGGTAACTTATTGTTCTTATTCTTCGTTTTAATTAGACATTTTAAAAAGCGTTATCAAATATAATTTTTAAAAATGTGACAAAAGATGACATACTTTTAATAAAGTTAGAAAAATGCCATTACAAAGGTAAAAACAAAATTCCCCTGTAAATCACTTGGAGTCAAATATCACCTCGTAATGTGCTAATTTGAGATCAGACTTTTTGATTATGGATTAGAATAATTGCTCCTAAAAATCTGACTGTGCTCCTAAAAAGAAAAGTAACCGTAGAGCCCTGTTGTCTAGTGAAATGATTGGCCATTTCCTAAAAACAGAAATTTAGATACTTTTTAAACCACAAATGCTTATCTTGCACTAGCTTTGCCATGCTCGTCTAGAACTTTGTGTATTACGTAATCATATTGGAAAAGCCATGCATGGTTATTTCTTTGTACTTCAGTTAAAAAAGGTAGGGTAGGGCAAAAAAAACTCCAACTCCATCTCCGTGTCCAACTCCTCCAACTTCAAAATCGTCCAACAGCATTGTTTCTCCCTTTTGTAAAGGCTGTTTGACTTTCTTTGCACATTCGCTTTGTAAACACTGGCTCGGTACTACAGCATACATCACGCGTGACCTTTCCAACGTGATTCCGTAATATGTGAAGCTAGTGCAAGACGAGCATTTGTGGTTTAAAAAAAAAAAAAAAAAAAAAAAAAAAAATTCGAATTCGATTTTGAGCGCGATTTTGGCGTAGCTTGTCAGTGCTTTACGGCTCTGTGTATTACTTGCTCTGTGTACTGAACGCACGTGATGGAGCTTTACTACTAATCAAAGTACCGGCTTCATTGACTAAACGCGCCTCACGACATCGTTCGATTAATCGTTGCAGCCCTAATATATATTTGTATTTTTTTAGAAAATGACCAATCGTTTTGCTAGATAAGACCCTTATTCCTCGGCTGGGATTGCGTGGAGCCCTTTGAAGCTGCACTGAACCTGCCATTTCAACCCATTGATCCCTGTAATGTCTTCCTCAAAAACCTTAATTTCTTTTCGACTGAATAAATATCACTGACCCCAAACATTTCAACTTTTTACAGCAAAATAATGCATAATGAATTGTGTACTTTGCATTCTAAAAAAGGCAAGAAAGTCATACATCTTTAGAGCAACATGAAGTTGAGTTTTCAATTTTGTCTAAATTATCCATTTACTACAGACTGAAAACATGAAAGGAAATTCTGGGGTTAAAAAAACACTAATTATGTTTGACAAAACTTAAAACACAAACATCTGGATTGTTCTAATTTAAGACCGTTTCCATGTTCTTCCACGTCCCATGAATCACTTCAGCAAACCACATTCTTCCTAAAGAACTGCCAACCACATAGAGACACAAAGTACAGCCATCATGGACTGAACTGACCCCATTAGGAAAAAGCAGGCAAGAGGGAACCAAATAGTCGAAAACTCAGTGCGTCATGTTTTTTTCTCTTGGAGTTACATAAAGTTAGCATGGGTGTAGCTCCACGGCGGTTACAAAGAGAGCTTACCATCAAACTTTGACAAAAGCTATAGACAGAATTACATAATTGCCCTGACAGGAAGTGCGGCTTAAGTAAACCTTCCTCAGTTCGGCTTCCTCAAAACTAACACCACAAATTATATCTTTACACTTGCCACAAATTCCAAAAAGAATTTTTATGATTAAACCGAGACATCCGATATCCAGCCTACTATATATATAAAAAAAAAAAAAAACACACAAGGAAACACAAAAAAACACCACTTACCTGTAATAGCGAGACTGCAGGTACGTTGAACACACAGCTTTGGAAACGTGGCTGGCAGAGCCAAAGTCAATCACTTTCACACGGAAAGGTTGCCTCACGGGATCAACCAACATAATGTTCTCCGGTTTAAGATCGGCATGGATCAGGCCCAAGCTTTTGAGCTTCTTCAGCGCCATAGCCACCTGTTGCAGAACGGGCCTAATCACCTTCAGTGGCAACGGACTGAACTTGTTCTGCTTGAGGAAGTCGTACAGGTTCTGCTCCAGCATCTCAAACACCAGACAGGTGTGGCTTCTGTGCTGGAAGCACTCGAAAGCCCTCACCAGGTTATGCTCCTCTGCGTTCTCCCCGCTCAGTCGGGCCAGGATGCTCACCTCAATTTGGCCCTGACGGGCGTACGATGGGTGGTTCTTCAGTATCTTCACCGCCACAATCTCATTGGTGCCTCGCTTCCAACATTTGACCACCTGACCGAACGTACCACGTCCCAAGAACTCCAGCACTTCGTAGGTGTGCTTCATGGAGCACAGCACTTCGTGTTGAACCAACTGATAGTCGCCGTCACCTGTCCCGCTCACGGCTCCCGTCCCGGTCGCGTTCTGCTCGGGCGGGGCCACTCCTACCGCGGTCGTGCTCCCAACGTTTGTTTGCAACATGGCAGGTAGAGTCGAATGCTCCTCTACTATCTGCATGATGCTCTTGCCGTTCTCAAGCTCCTTCCCTTTGCATTTAAACCCACATCTCTGGGTTCCGTCAAACGAATTCAAACCACCGTTCCTCTCTGCCCCCTCCGGAGCACCGCCACTACTTCTACTACTACTGCTTTGGCTGTTTTGGCCACTGTCTCCACTTTCTTCAACTGCCACAGCCGCTCTGGAGAAATACTGAAGGTCACTTTCCGACGCCACACGTTTGTATGGCGACGAAGCCCTTCCGAGGAGCCCTCGCGGAGCTGTTTCAGTCTGTTTCGAGATGTCCCGCGCAACGCAGGGTTTCTCGCTATTCAAAGCTTCGATTCTCGATAAAGGTATAATATCCGTAGGGTGCGCAATGCCTAGATTCACACCGACCACGTAAGTGCGAGGGATCTTCTCATGGTAAACACAGCTGCTGGGATCGATTTTCTTCGCTCTGCAAAAGGCACTTGTCTGGGGTTGATAAACATGTGGTGGGCAGACCGTAACCTGTGAGGCCATACCTATAAAGGACAGAGGGGAAGAAAACCATTAGCCTGTGTTAGTCATCTCACAGATGCTGTTTACATTTTTATACAGTCATAATCATCCAAACAAAACCTCTTGCTATTGTAAGATTCAAAACAAGCAAGATGGTTTGTTGAATGAATTACATGATAAATACAGGCCAAATAACATAGATCAGCTCACTAACTGTTGAAGGAAAAGTTTATAAAGCCTTGTGTGCCACAGGGCTGCATGATTCGAAAAAAGAAAGAAAAAAAAAAAAAAAAAAAGGAGGAACAAACATACTGTAATTACAACTGCAATTCATAAAATGCTATCTTAAAAAAAACTTAACACAGATAAATAATAACAATAATAATATTAACAACAACAACAGTTCTTGAAAAAAATAAAATAAAATTATTATTATTTACTAATAAAAACATTAAATCATTAAAATGTGCAAAAAAAGAAACATTACTGTTTTACTGCAGAACAAAGCAAAACTAAAATTATAGTACTTTATTTTACAGTGAAACTGTCAACTTGCAATAAAAAAAAAAAAAGTAATTACAGCTGCAATTTATAAATTGTGATTTACTAAATAAATAAAAAAAGCTCCTTGACTGCTGTGTTTTTAGGACTTTCCGATTTGGCCAAAAATTGTGATTAAATATCAACCAGACTATAAATACAGATATATAATAATAATAATAATAATAATAATAATAATAATAATCATCATCATTATTATTATTATTATTACTACAGATAATTAATAAAATAAGCATTATTATTATTATTATTAAAAATAAAAAACATTAAATGCATAAATATGCCAACAAAGGAAATACTACTATTTTACTGCAAAATAAGGAGTATTTAATTAAAATTATAATACTTTGACAGTTTCACAGTAAAAATAAATTGCAATAAAAGAAAAGGACAAACTGCAATTTATAAAATGTGATTTAAAAAATAAAAAAAATCATTAAAATAGGCAAAAGAAAAACATTAAAATAGATATATTACTATTTTACTGCAAATAAAAAAGTATTTAAGTAAAATTATAGTACTTCATTTTACTGTGAAACTGTCAAATTGCAATACTAATATTTATCCCTTCATTTCTTCATTTCTAAACACTGAACAACTGAGGTTTTTTAGCAACAGGTTTCTAAACTTCTCCTTAAAAATCTGGTAAAATGTTTGGTGAGTGTTGCGTTTCAAATGCACATTATAGGGAAAGCAACTGCAGCAATGGCAGCAATAGATTACATAAATTAGTAATTACGAACCGAGACACTAAAAACACTTATGATCTGTCTGCGTATAAATGAACACAGTGTCGTGCTTCACTCTAAAACATGCACATCTCAGCCTTTGCATTTCGATTAATAAGCCAAATAGTGTTTTTGATTTTAGTTTTGATTAATTGTTCAGCCCTAGTGTGCAATAAAACCAGTGATATCATGTTAGCAGATTCAGACAGACAAGCGACCAATGGGGATTAGCTGTCTTAGTTTCATGGGAGACAGACTACTTATGCTGGCACAACATATGGCACAAGTTCAGACACGAGAACAGGTGTGGCTCTTACACACCCACATACTAACTCTCTCACACACTTTTAAGCCAGCTAACACTAGGTTGGATTTCATAACGGCAAATATTGAGGTTATAAAACTTAAAAGGGGTGCAAACATGTCACTTTGTGTTATGGGGAATGCGCATCCAATGGATTTCATGTTATAAAAGGCCTCATTCATTCACACCACCACACCAAACGCCACATTTAAATCATGCATTTCTGTTTCAATTCAATCTATATTCCTGACTGTGTAAACAACATCTAGGTATGCAACCAGGGACTCACTCAACAGCTTTAAAAGGACAATCCCATCTGGAGGAGTGTTTTTATGAGGTCTGTCCCATAGTAGCGTAATCCCCCAGTAGCAAGGAGGCACCAGCAAAGGTTTTGGGTTTCAGGTCTCTCTGTTTTCAAACGCCATTGCCTTCTGCTATAAGCAGGTGGCAAGTGACCTTTTCCCATGTCAAGACCTAATGGGGTTAGGTGAGAGATGGCACAGAGAAAACACCTGTTGATACTGCAACTGCTCAGGCTATAAAAGTTTAATGGCAGGAAATGATTGGGAAGTCAACTTTACTGAATTGACAGGCACAAATTTCCCCAGCAATGGAAAGTGATGCTAATATCAATGAGGAACTTAGTACTCCTGATTCATTATGTTGTAATACATGTTTTATAAAATTTCAACATTTCTTTGAAATATCCTTCGCTATAATTCTTCCATGATTCTTCTAGTCACACACACATTTTATGTATAAAATGCATTAATATTTAACGAGGAATAATACATATCTGAAAACAGGGCTCTACAGAATGAACACATCAACTAAAAATAACATAATTATTTGAATATACTATTTCACTAATAAAATGTACTATAACACATTTTCTACATTTTATATAATATACTATAAAATACTGTCATATCAAATGTAATGTAACATGTACAGAAAAGTATGATGTAAAATTGATAATGAAATGATAGTAATATTCCTAACACAAAAATATTATTTCACAAAATAACCCTAAAAACATATGTAGATAAAACTACATTTAATACATGACAAAAATATCAGGCAAAAATAACAGGTATTTGCATACAGTATTAAAATATTTTGTTATAAGAAGTTTCACTAGGTCGTAAGACATTACGATTAAAAAATACAATTTAGATTTTATTTTTTTTTAACCTTATTACAAATCATTTTCAACCAAAGAAACTTTACAGTTGACCTTAACTAGGAAAAATAAAAAATAAAAATTTTAAATCACTTCCAGGTCTGGAAATTCCATAATACTTCCAGGTTTTCCATGACAGCAGGAATGCTAAATGAAAAATTTAATTTGCTTTAAAGCTGATGCTGAAGTAAAGTAAAGTAATTAAAGAAAAATATTTTTTCACAAAATAACATTTAAAGCAATGTAATAAATAATCCTAACGTAAATAAAACATAAGTAGATAAAACTACATTTAATACATAAAAAATACGTAAAAATAACCAGTATTTGAATACAGTAATTAAATATTTTGCTATAATTTATTTTGCTAAATTTTGCTACATAATATTTTACAAATTTTTTTATTATGTATATATAAAGACACACACACACAGTATATATTTTGAAAAAAAATGTACATGTATAATTTATAATATAATTGATATTATATACAAATATTTTTATATATGAACAACATTTTTCTTAAATATGTGTGTTATATATATATATATATATATATATGATTAGATAATAAATATATAACAGTACACGTACATATGTTATGCAAATAAAAACTTATTTTGGATGTGATTATTCTTGATTAATCGTTTGTCAGCACTACTAATAACATCCTGTGCTAATAAAAATTTCATTTTAATGTCTGTTTCACTGTCGTAATACATGTTTTCAAAAATTTCTACAGTTTTTCACCTTTATCTTTGGCATAATACAAAAAAAAAAAAAAAAAATTTAAACCAAAGAAATTTTACAGCTGACCATACCTAGGTCTGGAAATTCCATAATATTTCCAGGTTTTCCATGACAGCAGGAATGCTAAATGAAAAATGTAATTTGATTTAAAGCTGATATTGAAATAAGTTTTGACAGAAAAATATTATTTCAAAAAATAATATAGAAAACAACAATGTGGTAATAACAACGAGGAACTTATGTTCCTCTGTTTCATTATGTCGTAATACATGTTTTCTAAAATTTCAACAAAATTTTTCCCCTTTATCTTCAGCATATTACCAAAAAAATGTTTTTAACCAAAGAAATTTTACAGCTGACCAAACTTAGAAATAAAAATTAACATCCAGGTCTGGAAATTCCATGATATTTCCTGGTTTTCCATGACAGTAGGAACGCTAAATGAAGTTCTGGAAAGAACAAAACTTTCCCTGCCAAAAACACACATGAAATAAGCATTGTTGCAATATCAAAACAACTTTAAAATATAATTTCTGAGCGAGCTTCTATAGGAAATGCATGAGAGAGTGCATTTCAACGTGTAAGGCAGGAAATGCAACTCGCATATTACATAATAGATTTTAGGCACAACTTTTACTGAGTCTCACCAGCATACTGTCAAGTTACAGAAGAAAGCAGAAGTCAGCTGCTAACCGATTACCAGGCTTTTGCATTTTAGGACGATTGAGCAACATGTCGTTTGATTATAGCACAAAATCAACAACCGTCAAATTTATACGGGAAAGCTCACTTTAAGATCTACAAATCATATGCACGAAGACTAACCACGTAAATGATTAATGTTTAAATACATCATCTGAACTTGTTTACGTCATGCTTTTAAGCAGCAGGATTTAGGTAAACATTATGGGTTTGGCTGAAGACCAGTAAGTCTTCGCTAACATTTAAAGATTAAAAGTTGTGGGACTAAAAACGTTTATGTTTTTTTATTAAACCCAGAAGCTTAACAGCTACCAAAACGCACTACAAACCCCTGCGAAACATTGCTTTCAAGTTTTTGGTGTGGCGTGGCAACTTTTTTCGCAACAACTAACGAGCTCGCGATCACAACTCCGAAGTCGAGGCTGATTTGATATCGTCGCTATTGCTATTAGACGTGTTTTTATGCATTTTTAACTCGCTAAAACCTTCCTTACCTTCACAGACAGCAGCTGTGGTCGGACTGCGGGTGTTTTGTGAACATGTTCGGGTTTAATTCGCACCCACTACATGCTCGACGCGCTCTCGCTGCCATCTTGTCCTCTCGCTGGACGACGAGGGAGAAAAAAACACAAGCTCCCTCATTTCCAACTGCGCATAACTCGCCTGCTAAGCCATTCACGGGAACCGAACAGAGTCCAGCGTATTGTTAAGGATATCCGCTTCGGTCAGGGGAGGTTTTTGTCGTCATGTCGAGGACGTTTAAGCCCCCCTGGTTTGTTTCCTCCTGACGGCGACGAACAAACTCTGTCAGCTCAACTCGCTCGAGCTCTCTCAGCTGAGCGCTCGAGAACGCGCTCGCGGTGCTTCTTCCTGTGAGTGTGAGTGGGGTGAAACAGAGCCGCTGTGCAGCTTTACTGCCGTGGACAGGACTGGAGCGTCAACGCACACTACATGAAACGCCCACGGAAGTAGCACACGGTTCTGTTAGCGGCCCCGTCTGGTGGGGATATGCATTGCGAAAGGTGCTTGGACAAAGCACGTCTAAAAAAACAAATATAAATGTCGTGGTGTATTATATAAATGTTATAAAAATAAACATTTCAAACATTTACATATGCTAAGTAATCACTCATTATAAAACATACTACAATAACATGTAAATATTGCTACATTTTCTATGTAACACACTTCTGTCAAATTTAACTTAACTGATAATATAAAAAAATCATTAAATCAAAAATCTTAACATATAAGTTGAACAAAACATATAAACTGTGAATTATAAAATGTATTTTTAAAGAGCTCCATAATTGCTGACAAGAAATTGTGTGATTATACATCAATACGACTATTAATAATAATAATAATAATAATAATTTTCTATTGTTGTTGTTGCTGTTATTAAATAATATAAACATTAAATTATTAAAATATGTTAAAAAAAATACTATTTTACTGCAAAATGAAAAGTATTTCAGTAAAGTTATATTAATTAATTTTACAATTTGGCCAAAAATTGTATGAGTATATGTCAATATGACTACATGACTATAAGCAATAATAATAATAATTAATAATACATAAATAATAATAATTATTATTGTTGTTGTTATTATTATTATTATGTAATAATATAAACATTAAATGATTAGAATATGTTTAAAACAAAATCTATTTAACAGTTTCACTGCAAAATAAAAAAGCATTTCAGTAAAATTATATTATTTAATTTGACAACTTTGGCCAAAAATTGTGTGATTATATATCAATACAACTATACATAATAATAATAATAATATTTAAATAAATATTAAATGATAAAAATATGTAAATACACACACACACATATATATATATATAGTATTACACTGCAAAATAAAAAAAGTGTTACAGTAAAATTATATTAATAAATTTCACAATTTGGCCAAAAATTGTCTATTGACTATAAATAAATTAATAAATTAATTTTATCATTATAAAACAATATAAACATTAAATGACGATATGCAAAAAAATAAGAAATATTACTATTTCACTGCAAAATAAAAAAGTATTTCAGTAAAATTATAATTATTTATTTTACTGTTTTAACTGTAAAGCAAAATGGTTTGATATATCTGAAAGTAATGTAACCTGTAAACATCAATTACCAAATTTAATTTAACTTACAATAATTTTATATATAATATTAAAATACAGGACTTTATTGTATATAAAGTATATTTTATACAACATATTAAACATTTTGATATATTTGTAAGTGATTTTTAGAAAAAAGATTACAATAACTGATGTACTATATGCATATTAAAATTACGTTATTACAATTCATTTCACCATTTCACTGTCTATATATATAGACAGTGAAATGGTGAAATAAATTGTAATTTCAGTATTTCTGCAAAAAAAAATAATAATAATAATAATATATAATTATATATATATCTCTATCTATCTATCTATCTATCTATCTCTCTCTCTCTCTCTCTCTATATATATATATATGTACTGCAGATTTTATAGCTTATATATGACATTAATTTGATATAATATTTAGTATTTTCACATGTAGGTGGAAAAAAAAAAGTAATTTGTACTACTGTCTGTTTAAAATAAATGAAAAGAATAATAGTATAGTATATTTTTTTCTGTTTTACCGAAATCGTATCGAACTGTGACCCTCGAACCGAGGTACGTGCTGAACGTGACATTTGTGTACCGTTACACCCCTAATATATATATATATATTTGCATTTAAAAAAAAAAACAGTAAACACAATGTTTCTACACCCCTCCATTAACCATTTTTATTGACAGCCAGCATTCAGTTTAAAATAACCATTAGTAATACTGCACTGATAAGACACACCTTATAAGTTTATGAGATAGGAACAGAGAAATGTGCTGTTTGGGTTGTTGGGGAATACATTTGCTTGTGAGGTCAACGTGTCTTAACAAGAATTCTCTAAAAAGACCATGCTTAATGTTTAAGGTGTCCCGTGAATGTGGGAACAACATGGGAATAATCTGTAGGTTAAAATGAGCAGTAAAGAGAAAAATGTGCACTGAAATACGCGTGGCACTTCACAAACTAAGGCACCAGTCAGATGCTGTACTGTACATAATTTTCCTCATAGCCAGAAACCTCAATAACACCTTTGCAGAAGGGATCAGGCTACAACAGCAAATGTTTGGAACTACATAAGATGTTGTTGGAAGTGAATCTTTTGTAAAATGCAAGTATTCTTTTTATATTTTGTTTGCACATGATAACAGTATTTGCAAGGTTCTCCTCTATTACATTTCAGTACACTATTCTAACAGTTAGCAGTCATTGCCTAAAGTAACTCGAGCTTTAGGCAAATCAAATGTCTTGATACATTCATAAATATTCCCTGATACAGAATGCAATGAGAGGAGGTCAGGAATGTTAACCCTTAAATATCTGTTAGTGCTAGCATGTGAGCATCGAGGGGTTAATTAGCTATTTTACAGACACTCTCATTTGTACATAGCTACAGAATGTGAAAGCCGGGACAGCTAGTGGTAAGTATTTCAGGTGTTTTGTTTACACATCTAAACTTTCCCCTTGTTTCAGAATGTCTTGGAGGATCTTGTGATAGAACGGAGAGTAAACTAGCTTGTTGAAGGTCACCAAACGTCCCAGCTTAACGGCAATCTCCTCTAACTCTTTACTGATGGGAATCAGACCTCCAGGGAGAGCCGGGGCGCTCCAGTGGGCGCTTGACTCCAGGAAGCCAAGAAGGTACGTCTGGATTCGGGAGTCTGATAGAGAAAGCAGAGTTTTAGATTAGAGTTCTTCAATTCCAAATAGAATTCAACTGCTTTTTGGGTTACACCACGCTTACCAATGACCTTGCGTATGGGGTTGTCAGCGGACTTCGCAGCTACAATTTGGCCTTTCAGCGTGTTCTCTCTGTCTGAGGAAAATGGGGAAAAGCCATGCTGAGATAAGCATCCTCTGAGCTCCACGCACAATTTCTCTGCAACCGCAGCAAAGGTTTCATCCGCTTTAAAGGACCTGCAAGAGTAAAGTACAACTGTTCTGTCTACAGAAGTGTGAGGCATTAGAAACACAGTGTAATTTATTCTTTAAACATACGGGGTGTGCATCTCTGCTAATAGAATCTTAATGGTTTTCTTCAGTCTTTCCATGAGGCCCGGGAGTCCAGAAATGGCAGCGCCAGCGCTGTTATACACTATAAGCAGAACTGATGCCACCAGTGCCAGTTGCTCCAGCTCCTGTTGCATCTCTAGAAATCGACCCTGATCCATGAGAAGAGTCTGTTTGATCACAGGAGGGAGAAAATTGAGGAAAGGCTAAAGGTTTTGGGGTCAATGACAAAAGTAAAAAAAAAAAAAAAAAAAAAAAAAAAAAAAAGTTTAAAACACATGAGCAAGTCATTAGAAATGTACAATATATTAGAAAAGTACACTTCATTCTGGTTTCATATTCTGAAAAAATATATATATATATATATATATTTTGAAGAAAAATGTAAAATGAATGACTCAAAAATGTAATGTGGTGTAACCATTTGTATAAAAGTTTGTAGGTTTGAAATAGTTAAGTTTAATTTAGTAGTTTTAAAAGTCAGATAGATAGACAGATGATAGATAGAAAAACCCCAGATAAAACCAGCTGATTTAGCAAAACAATAAAATAAAAAAAATAAAACAAAATAAATAAAAAGTTAATTTGCGAAGACCAGCTAAAACCAGTTGACTGAGGTAAAATTGACAAAACATGTCAAAACCAGTTCAAACCAGCTGATTTAACAAAAAAGACAAGTTGATTTAATACAAAACAGCTAGAAACCAGATAAAACAAGTCAAGATTCAATAAAATGAGCTAAAACTTTGTAAAACTTTAGGGGAAAAAATTGCTAAAAACCAGCTGATTTAGCAAAAAGGTAAAAAAAATAAACAAGTAGAATCATTACAACTAGCTAAAACCAGCTGATATAGGGAAAAAACTGCTAAAAACCAGCTGGCACCAGCTGATTTAGCAAAAAGGATAAAAAAATAACAGCTAAAACCATTTAGCAAAACAATAAAAACAAAACAAAAAAAACATATACAAACCAGCTAAAACTAGTTCATTTAGTGAAAGCCAGCTGAAACCAGTTTACTTAGAAAAAACAGCTAAAACAAGGTAAAACCAGCTGATTTTGCTAAAAACCAGCTAAAACCAGTTGATTTAACAAAACCAAAAAAAAACAGGTAAAACTAGCTAAAACCAGCTGATTAAGGAAAAAAAAAAAGCTAAAAACCAGCTGTAAATAGCTGATTTACAGTTAAAACCAGTTCATTTAGCAAAATAAATATATGAATAAATAAATGGTATAAAATAAAATAATTAAAACTAGCTACTGTCAGTTAAAACCAGCTGATTAAGGAAAAAAAGCTAAAAACCAGCTGACAATAGCTGATTTACAGTTCATTTAGCAAAACAATGAAACAAACAAAAATTAAATTAAATAAAAAAAAAACAGCTAAAACTAGTACATTTAGCAAAAACCAGCTGACTTAGAAAAAAACCATCTAAAACAAGTTAAAACCAGTTAAAACCAGCTGATGTTGCTTAAAAAAAAACAGCTAAAACAAGATGATTTAACAAAAACAGCTAAAAAATCGTTAAAACAAGCTGATTTAATAAAATCAGCTAAAACCAAGTAAAACTAGCTAAAACCAGCTGATTTAGAAAAAAACATCTAAAAACAGCTGACACAAAAAGCCAAAAAAGTAAAGTAAAAGTAAAGAAATAAATACAAATAAAAAAATAATTAAAACCAGCTAAAACCAGTTGGAACCAGTTACCTCTGGAAAAGACTCAGTGTCATGGTCCCATTTTAACAGGCGTAAGTAGGCATGATTGTGTATAGTTAGAGGAAGTTGAGCAGAAATTGGTGTGCATGTTGCTCCACCCTCCGTTCCTCCACCAGTTACATAATCTGCTGTATCCTGAAGCCATTTCTTTGTGAAATCCAAAGCATCTGTAAACATAAATACATAACTCAATTAAAAAGATAAACATTTACAGTACTAAAGTGCAAGAAGGATATCCATGTTTTTTCAATCCAATGTTATCCCTGCATAACATAACATTAATTGATTTTGAATAATTACTATCAAGTAATTGATTTTCCTCACTGGGCTGTTTGTCTAGGAAATCCTGAAATTTCTTGCGCTCGTATTCCACCGACTGCTGTAAGAGGTGAGGTCGCAGGCTGCTCACAGCAAAGTTGGCCATGTCGATCTTCATTTTGTCCAGCACTGCAAATATAGACCTGCAAATAAACATGATGTTATTGGGAGTTGAAGTCATGTGACCTTCACCTTGATCTGTTTAAGTGACTTACTTAAAAAGGGGCACAATGTCAGTGATTTTGCGCAGCTGTTTGATATCGTCATCACGGCAGGGTGCGCAAAAGGTGCCCATCATGTCAATTATGAACTGGGCTACTTTACTGATGTCTAGAGCTCTGTTCTCAGCCTCCTGCTGAATCAATGAGAGGTCTAGAGCCTCTTCAATTTGCCCTCTCAGTCGGCTCTGTCCTGGCAACAGAAAAGACAGCAGGGTCTGGAAAAACAGGGGGACATGGAACCAATGAACACATTCAGACATTTTTAGTTTGCTTAATGTGAACAAATATGTTAAGAAAGTATGAACATAAATATGTGAATATATTTATTCAAGATACAAATAAAATATTAATTTATTTATTTCTTCCAAAATAATAACAGACGCAGAGATTTACTTTAAACTTCTCCAAGCTGATTACTCACTAAAAACTCCCAGATTGGGTTTTCATGCCATTCTTATTTTGATGTAACAAAGTGGTTATATCTAAACGTGTGAGTTAGTTACTTACTTTTTAAATTAGTCTTTCCATTAACGCCAATACATTGTTAATTCAGACGTGGAATGCGCACAAACACAAAAGCCGGGATTTATCACATGAACCAATCACAGCCGATCGTAACCAGTTATATGCAATCATATCACGATGGAGGCATCACTTCCTCTCACGTGACTTCCTCCCCATTCATTCTCAATTACCCCCCACCAAACCCACTACACGCTTTGCACTGAGTCTGCACTGAGTCTGTCAAAACTCAGTGGGTTCCCACTGTAACTTTACCTTCTGGTGTCGCTGTTGGACAATGTTTCTTCAGAAAAATGATTGATTTATACACTTTTTAATGTTATATTTTGTAATATTTGCATTGTTTTATTTTTGAGGAGGCACTGCCTTCCTTGCCTCCTTGGAGAAAATGCCCCTGATTATATAATTTATATAGAAAATTGTAATGTACAAGTTTTTGAACAGTAAGATTTCTGCATTTATTTGATCCGAAGCACAGCAAAAACAGTAAAATTTTAAATATTTAAAATAACTAATTTTATTTGAATATATTTTAAAATGTAATTTATTCCTGTGATTTCAAAGCTGATTTTTTTAGCATCATTACTCCAGTCACATGATCCTTCAGAAATCATTGTAATATTCTTTTTTTTTTTTTTTTTTAAGTTATATTTACGGGCTTTTTACACCTTTATTATGAGAGGACAGTGGAGATCTGACAGGAAAGTACCGGGAGGAGAGAGAGGAACAGGATTGGCAAAGAACCTCAATGCGGGATTCGAACTCTGGTCTCTATGAGTGCGGTTGCGCTATATGTCACTGCACTAACCACAAGGCTATGGGTGCTGACCTAATAATCTGTTTTGCTGCACAAAAAACATTTATTATTACTATTATGTTGAAAACAGCTGAGTAGAATGTATTTCAGGTTTCTTTGGTGATTAGAAAGTTCAGAAGAACAGCATTTATCTGAAATAGAAATCTTTTGCAACATTATAAATGTCTTTATCATCACTTTTGATCAATTTAAATCATCCTTGCTAAATAAAAGTATTAATTTCTATAATTTCTTTTCCAAATATTATACTGACTCCAAGATTTTGAATGGTATAGTGTGTAATTTTACAAACGCTTTTTATTTCAGATAAATGCTGATCTTTGGATCTTTCTATTCATCAAAGAATCCTGAAAAAAAAAATGTTTTAAATATTGATCATGATTATACTAATAATAAGAAAAGTTTCTTGAACAGCAAATCAGTAAATTAGAATGATATCTGAAGGATCATGTGACACTAAAGACTGGAGTACTAAAAATTTAGATTTGATCACAAGAATAAATTACATTTTACAATATATTCAAATAGAAAGCGGTTATTTTAAATAATAAAAATATTTCACAATATTACTGCTTTTGCTGTATTTTGGATCAGATAAATCCAGGCTTGGTGAGCAGAAGAGCCTTCTTTAAAAAACATTACAAATCTTACCATTCAAAAACTCTGGACTGGTAGTGTCATTTTTTACAAATTCATTTAAAATACAAAATCATAATTCGATAACGAGTAGGATTCTTTAGTTTACCTCTTTAATTTCACCAACCAGTGTGACAGCATGGCCGTACGATGGTGGATCCTCATTCAGCTGTGACTCAAGGCAATCCCAGAATGCTTTGTGCATTATTTCTTTGACTCGTTTCTCCAAGCTGAAGGTTATGTTAAAACATTACTCAATCATTCTCAAATCAATCCATTTAAAATGTAGAGAGAAAAAAGGGCAATATGTAACCACAATATGTATCCCTTCAGAATCAATGCATTGTGATACAGTATAATTAATTGACATGCTTAGCCCATTGAGAACATTATTACAGTCTTTATAGCCTCTATTACCTTCCTTCTTCTGGCTCATAAGGCTTGACTTGAAAAGCACTGTTCATCACTATCTCATGAGCCAGTGCCATATTAGTGAATCCTTTGGCTGTCTCCATTAGCTCTTCCACTGACACAAACCTGGGTGGACTGGCTGTGAGTGTTTGAATGCAATGTTAACACTGTTAAAGTTCAATTAGGAACATATTTCATAAGTAAAATAATTCATTCACTCTCCTTACACTGGGGGGTGAGTCTGTGAGGACTAGGAGTATTTCTTCTGATCCTCTTCCGGATCATCTCTTCTGATGTTTCCACTGTGTCTTCTATCCCATCCTTGTCAATCTTGTTCTGATCCTCCTTGGAGGACTCATTAGATTCCTTGGGCATCTTCTGCTGTAAACAAAGAAGCTGAGAAATTAAACTAATATTTAAGACCACAGCATCAACTGCTCTATCCAATTCCACACTAAAATGCCAACAATGAAATGTTCTGTGTGACAGCGAGCTGAGTGTTAAGTTGTTTTGTTTTTATTTTAAAAGAGGAGGAAAAGACTAGAGTGCCTTTTGAGGCAATAAACAATTGCTTTCTAGTAGCCTCACCCCTCTATTAGCCATATTCTAATATTTTTTCCTCGCTAGCTTATCTACACTGTCTACTGTGCTGTGGCATAAACAACCAGGTTGATTTCATTACTGAAATCTCTGAGAGCCCGATGCTCCGTCGCATCTGTCTCTAACATCCGGTCAAATTAATAATAAAATCAGCCAAAATAATAATAAAAAAATACATTAGGCTCTTTTACAGCTTACCTGGATTAGTTAAAGCACCGACCGCCCGCCTAAACTCTATTTTAACGCAGCTGCAATTCGCCACATATAATCAAAATAGCAGCCTGAACGTATTGTTCTGGATGAATCCATACAACCTGATGCGTCTATTTACGGAAGTACGTTCACAACGCTTCTTTGTAGTTTTTTGAGATGTGATTGTCAATGTGGCTAAAGCGATGTTTTCAAGAATAGAACTACATTTCCCAAAAGAACGAAACTTCGACCGCCCCCTAGCGCGTGTGCTCCGGGCAGGGAGGGTTGTGTAAAAAGGTTAATAATTAAATTCCAGATTATTTCACAATTATAAAATCACAATTATGATTAAATGTGAATATATATATATATACACTATCTTTCAAAAGTTTGGGGTCAGTAAGACTTGTAATAGTCTTTAAAGAAGTGTCTTATGCTCATCAAGGCTGCATTTATTTGATTAAAAATATAGAAAAAAACAGTAATATTGCAAAATGTTTTTACAATATAAAACAATGTTTTTTATTTTAACATACTTTAAAATAGAATTTATTCCTGTGATGAAAAGCTGAATTTTTATCAGCTGTTACTCCAGTCTTAAGTGTCACTTGATCCTTCAGAAATCATTCTAATATGCGGATTTATTATTAGAATGATCAATGTTGGATAATATCAACACTTGTGCTGCCAAATATTTTTTGGAACCTGTGATTTTTTTTTTTTTTTTTTTTTTCAGGATTCTTTCATGAATAACAAGTTTAAAAAGTACAGTGTTTATTCAAAATATAAATATTTTATAGCAATGTAAATTATTTATTATTAACTTTTAATAAACTTTTAATTATTAACTTAATACATCCTTGGTGAATAAAAGTATTAAAAAAAAAAAAAAAAAAAAAAAAAAAAGAAAGAAACAATAAAAATGTACTGACCCCAAACTTTTGAACGGTAGTGTATATATACCTTTAAATTAAATTAGGTAATTAGTTAGTTGACGTTACATAAAAGCTAGTTTTAGTTTCTTTCGACGCTGTAACGTTTTCTAAATATTTAGCTTTTTTTTTTTATTATTATGCCATGACATAAACGTGTAAAAATATGTTGTTACATATACAAAAGTTAAAATATAAATGGTACACACAAAACACTAGGTGGCAGCAAAGGCAACGTTTCTTAGCGCCTGAATGGATGACACAGGTAGGGCGAGTGGGTTTATACAGAATGACATGATTTAAAACACTAGCTCGGAAAAATAATAGATCACATTTGCTTTTAAACATCTTCAGTGATCATATTTGAGAGGAAAGTGTACAGAAATTCAAGAATTTATTATTTAAGATGCGTTACCACAGCCGTCCTGACCGAATTTCAACCGAATCAAATCCAGTCAGCGCGGCTAAAAAGTCGCCAAGGTCTGGTTAAAGTAATACATTAATACATTTATGCGTATTAAACTATTATTTGTTTATTTTTTAACTATTTGCAGCACGTATCGTAAGCTGTTATTAGCTGTTAGTCAGTTATGAGGAAAAATAACTAATAAACAAACGTTGTGATAGTTTAGCTAGCTAGATAGATTGGCTTACCTTAATTAAACATTTGTGAAGTACATAAATATACTATTTAACATTTCGAAAATATGCTATTTTTTACGTCCTGAATGATAAAAATGTTTACTCAGCCTATTTACAATGGTCACTATAATAGTTAATACAAAAATACTACGTTTAAAAATGTTACTAATAATCAAATGACTTGAAAAGTGTTTTAATTTACTTCAGTTGATGGTAGTACCTATGGTATTGTTCCCAAAACTGACTTACTTTGTATCCCAGAACAATGTTTATGGTAGTAATATTTATTTAAGGGGTTAAAAGTCTCAGATATTAAATCCAGATTTCTCCCTGAAAGCAAAACTAGTGTTTGATCAGCTGAGGTCAAAGGTTAAATCTGATGGCTGTTCTAACTTCCACCTGATGTCCCGTCGACTGCCATTCACATTTACAGATGAGCAGCTATGACAGTAATACAGACATCATACCGCAGACAGCGAATTATCCCATTTTATGGATGGTGTCCTTTTAATTTTGCCTTTCATGGCTTATAAAGTTGTTTAATATCTGCTGAGGTGAATCAGCGGAGGAAGCGAATAAAGACATTGGCCCTCCAGGTCATTTGTGATAGTAGCAAATTCTAACGGGATCATTTAATTCCTGCACATGATTGATATATCAGCAGCGGCTAAATGGACGAAAGCCTTTCTTCTATTAAAACACCGGGCGGAATGAAGGCCTCCCACTTTCCAAGTCAGACATGATGATGGGGATACAGAGGACCAAGCACAGGTCAAATTAAATATCTTATATAATTTCTGGTGAATGACAGCGCCATCTGTCCATCCGGTGTTATGGCCCTGACCCCTATTAGCCTACACTCTTACCATGCTGCCATTTTCACCTTGATAGGTTTGAGATGGGATTTAAAATGTTTTTTCTAAAACGGCTTGACTTTGTCTATGGCAGTGGTTTATTCTTATGAGGTGAAATTTATGTAGTAGCATTGTTTTTGTCATATGCAGTACGATAAAACCAATAGTTCCAAACCAAATGTAATTGCATCTTATTTTTAACTCACAATTCAGAGTTTTCCCCTTGTAATTCTGAGTTTATGTCTCACAATCCTGACTTTTTTTCTTGTAATTCTGAGTTTCACAACTCTTACAATTTTGGGAATAGTGAGAAAAAAAATATTTTAGTTTATTTTTGACAGTTCAGATTTTTTTTCTTGCAATTCTGACTTTATATCTTACAGTTCTGACATCTGGTTTTTTTTTAATTTTGGAGACTGAGAAAAAAATATATATATACACATAAATGTGTGTGTGTGAGTAACAAAGTTATTGTTATTTTTGTTTTTTTTTATTCTGTGGCGGAAATGGGCTTCCATAGTAATAACTGACTAAAACTGACATAAAATTTAATAAAAACAAAATACATATTTTTATTACAAAAATACACAGCAAAATGACTAGAACTTTAACTAAAAATAAATAGAAAAATATACAAATTCAAAATATTACAAAAACTTTAATAGTACCTCAATGATATGACAATGAGACTATTTTGGTTGAATTTTATATTCATGTGGCAAATTGTGATGTCGATTCGCAACCACAAACTAGGGTTAAAATGTTGCCGGTTTATTATAATAATTTCTATTAGTTAAATTATTTATTAAACATTGATGTATTTAATCATATTGTTTCTATTTTGTGAAGCAAAAGCACTAGATTTGATCTGTACGTTCTGTTTAAATTGTTTGATTTAATGTTTTTTTCTCCCCCAAGTGCAATGGAGTCAAGTGTGGACTCTGGAACAAGGAACAAGGAGTTTTTCTCCTTGGTAAGTGGAAATATTCCAAAACAGAATGATGTGTTTTAAATTATATACAAATGAAATGGCAAGATTTACATACACTCCTGCTGTTTTTTTTTTTTTTCTGTAGATGGAAGATAAAGGTGCTCTCGGCCAACCGAAGACCCCAAACATTGCTGTAGAGAATGACGGGCGTACCATCTCACTGCAAGTACTGGAATTTAAAACAAGTCTCCTGGAGGCAGTTGAAGAATTGCATATTCACAGGGTACGGGGTTTTACTTCTACTTTTATCCTTTCTGATCATATACAATGTGTAAAAAAGGATGAAACGTGAGAAAACAAAGCAAGTGATGTAAGTTTTGGAGACAAAAGTTATGTTTATTGCACTGTTGCTTTTTAAGGTGTTTGTGCATTAGTGGCTTAGAATCTAAGACGATTGTTTTAATTGATTACCTGATCGAATGAGATAAAGACAAAAATAACAAAACCCCAGTTTCACCTTTCCTTTGCCCCCAACCCTTCACATCCTGTATGTATTTATTTAATTAATTAAATAATGCAATAACCTAAATCTGCCTGACAGAAAGCAATGAAATTATATATTTTAAATAATATTTGAAATGACTAAATTAACATACGTTAGGCTACAGTAAGGAAAATATTTTAAGTGTCAGTTCAGGTAGGAATAACTCCTGTTTGTTTGTGTTTTCATATTTTTATTTTTTCATTTTTACTTTATTATTTTACTTGTTTACCTTCTACTCATTTAAATATTTTGTTAGTTAGGTAGTTAGTATTTCTCTTTATTTTTTTTAAATATTAATAAATATATTTTAATATTAATTTAATTATTATTTAGTTTTTCTTAACGATTAGCGAAAATATTCATATTTAAATAATGCTGTAACCATGGCAAACCAATAAAATAATATCTTTTTAATAGTATTTGAACTGAATTATCTACATAATCTACATTAGGTTACAATAAAAAAAACATTTAAAGCATCAGATCAGGTAGAAATAACTCCTGCATGTTTGTTTGTTTTAATTTTTTAAATAGTATTTTTTTTTTTTTTACTAATTTAGCTTATGACTGTTCATTCATTTTTTCTTTCTTTATTTACATAGATAGTCAACTATCAGGATTTCCAAAAAAATACTAACATTCAAATTGTGCAACCTTGAGATATGGCAACATCTAAATGAGCAGGTTTATTCAACTCAGAAATTTCTAAAATGCCAAAATCAGCCTGACAATTTTCTAAGTGTCAGATCAGAAACTTAGTTTACTTACAAATGTTTCTCTTGGCTGAGAAATCTTCATATTAGTCTCACCCTAAGACGTGTGCACATATTTATAGAGCTTGAGCAATCTCAGACAAATATCAGCCCCCTAAAAGTCTGCTAAATGACATCTCAATATATTAGGAATGTCAGTTTATTAGTATCCGAATGGCATCATGGCTCTATTTGGTCCGTGTATGAAGAACTGAGGAATGTAATTTTGTGGGAGAAGTGTCATGAGTGTTCACTTTCTGTCCATCTGGATATAAGCCAGCAGAAGTTACACTTACATTAGAACGGGGTCATGCTGCAGGACATGACAAATTCACATATTTGCTTGCACGACCGGTACCCTCGAGCAAAGCACTTAAAACCCAACTCTGGACATGTTTAAAGGTTGTACGAGCAAAAATAAACAATTGTATCTCTCGTGTTTTATTGTTATTATGATGTTGGTGAGGAACAAAGGCATTAAATCAATGTGATCCTCAGGCATGCCATTAAACTAACACTTTGTAGTTCTCTGGTTTATAGGGACGGGGTTAAGATGGAGGATTTCCTGCCAGACAAACGCGCTCAGCTGAATGCCGTCACTTCTTATGTTCTTTTAAGAGAGTGCAAAGTGTGTTCCATTAAAATGACTGTATTAGCTTGCCATGTTGTCAGCCGTTTTGCCAGATACAGGAAATTTGAACGGCCAGCTGCTGAAAGTGCATTGTCCTGATGCATGACACTAGTCACTAGTAGAGTGATATTTTGCATGCTGTTTTTATTCTTTCAACACATTTTATGTGTCTTTGTCTTATAAGATTTCATACATCTACATGTATTTGAGGTCAAAAGTTTACATAAAGAATCTGCAAAAATGTTAATTGTTTGACCAAAATAAGAGGGATCATACAAAATGCATGTTATTTTTTAGTTAGTAATGACCTGAAAAAGATATTTCACATAAAAGATGTTTACATATAGTCCACAAGAGAAAATAATAGCTGAATTTATAAAAATGGCCCATTTCAAAAGTTTACATACACTTGATTCTTAATACTGTGTTAATACATGAATGATCCACAGCTGTGTTTTTTTGTTTAGTGATAGTTGTTCATGTGTCCCTTGTTTGTAACAGTTAAACTGCCTGCTGTTCTTTAGAAAAATCCTTCAGGTCCCACAAATTTTTTTTTTAGCATTTTTGTGTATTTGAACCCTTTCCAACAATGACTGTATGATTTTGAGATCCATCCTTTCACACTGAGGACAACTGAGAGACTCATATGCAACTATTACAAAAGGTCAAACACTCACTGATGCGCCAGAAGGAAAAATAATGCATTAAGAGCCAGGGGTGCAAACTTTTTGAATTTGAAGATCAGGGTAAATTTAACTTATTTTGTCTTCTCGGAAACATGTAAGTATCTTCTGTAGCTTCTGAAGGGCAGTACTAAATTAAAGAAATATGATATTTAGGCAAAATAAGAAAAAATTACCAATTCTTTATTTTGTTCAAAAGTTTTCACCCCCCCGGCTCTTAATGCATTGTTTTTCCTTCTGAAGCATCAGTGAGTGGCTGAACCTTCTGTAACAGTTGCATATGAGTCCCTCAGTTGTACTCAGGGTTAAAAAATAAATCTCAAAATCATACAGTCATTGTTAGAGTTAAGCTACACAAAAATGCTGGAAAACCAAAGAGTTTGTGGGACCAAAGGATTTTTCTGAAGAACAGTGGGCAGTTTAACTGTTCAGGACAAACAAGGGACTCGTGAACAACAATCACTAAACAAACAAACAAAAAAAAACACAGCTGTGGATCATTCAGGTGATAACATAGTATTAAGATTCAAACATATGTAAACTTTTAAATAGGGTTATTTTTTATAAATGCAACTATTATTTGTTCCTGTAGACTATATGTAAACATCTTTTAGGTGAAATATCCTATTCAGGTCAGTACAAAATAAAAAATTACATGCATTTTGTATGATGCCTCTTATTTTGGTAAAATAATTAACAGATTCTGTAAGGTGTATGTTAACTTTTGACCTCAACTGTATGCAATCAGTTTCTGTTCTGAAAGATTCACATGACCCACTAATTTTAATGCTCTTTTTTTTTTACCTGCAGACCCCATTTATTCAATTTATTGTCCTTCCATGAAACATCAACAGCTTTGCTAGTAGCACACTTTATTAGGAAAATGTAAATAAACTACATGAAAATAAAAGCCACAATGTAGAAAACCCACTGTCTTAAACCCACATGACGATGGCTTTATGTGAAAATCTCCTCTTTGGTGTCCATATACCTGCATAAAATGTAAATCATTTAAATCCATGTGGTTCTCTCCTATTATTACACTGAATATTGATGTGCTTGTGTACATTTTGGACACAGGATGCTGAAACAAGATATGAGGAGCAGATTTGTAAACTAGTGCTGGAGAAGCAGGAGTTGGAATGGCAAAAGGTTTGTTAGGACCGATAAGAATACTTCAATGTTTTTTTCATTAAATTCCTAAGATTCCATTATTTAAAAAAAGTGGGACTTTCTTTTGAGAAAGGGACTGATTTTGAGAAAACGACTGAGCATTTATAGAAATAAAACCATTTATATTGCTAAAGCTTGTATCAATATTAACAGCTGATTCTTTTTCAGGAGTCTTTACAAAGTCAGATTTCTAGAACAGCGAACGAAAATTCGGAGTCACTTGCTGCTATAAAAAAACAGGTATGACATAAGGACTTTATTTCAATAAAAAAATAAATAATTAAGGGTTAGTTCAGCCAAAAATGAATCACCCTCATGTTGTTCCAAACCTGAAAGACCTTCATTCATCTTCAGAGCACAAATTAAGATATTTTGGATAAAATCCGAGAGCTTTCTGACCCTGCATAGACAGCAATACAACGGACAAATTCAAGGCCCAGAAAGGTAGTAAGGATATCGACAAAATAGTCCATGTGACATCAGTGGTTCAAACTTAATTTTATGAAGCTCTAAGAATACTTTTTCTGTGCAAAAAAGCATTCTTTGACACGCTTACATGCGTTGTGGTACTGTCGTGAACATGCGTCGAAGACTGACGTGGAAAAGAAGAAATAAATGGTTGATTAAAGTCATTCTTTTTGTTTTATTTGCACACAAAAAGTATTCTCGTGGCTTCATGAAATTACGGCTGATCCACTGACGTCACATGGACTATTTTAACAATGTCCGTACTACCTTTCTGGGCCTTGAACTTGTCAGTTGTGTTGCTGTCTATGCAGGGTCAGAAAACTCTAGGATTTCATCAAAAATATCTTAATTTGTGTTCCAAAGACGAACCAAGGTCTTACGGGTTTGGAACAACATGAGGGTGAGTAATTAATGACAGAATTTTCATTTTTGGATGCACTACCCCTTTAGTAAAGGAAAGAAGTATATACGCAAAAAAATCTGAACATTTGTATGTATAATTTTTTTTGTTTAATTTAAAGTTTCAGGCCCAAATCCGAAAAATTGAGGGAGAAAAGGTTAGACTGTATTTTTGCATTTTAATCTGTTGTGCATTGGTTTATGCTTTTATTAAGATCTTTAATCATCACTTGACTAAATGTTAATGACCTCTTAAAGGGTAAAAACCAGTTGGCTGCTGAACTGAAAGACAAAGAGATCATCAGCCTCAAGGAAGAACTAAAACAGCTGCAGGTACACAAAATCAATACAACAACAACACACCTTTACATAACAAGATCTTCCATACCTCTCTCTTGCTTTAGGGACATAAAACAGTGGGAAAATCCATCTCATCGCTGACCTTTGAGTGGGGGTCTGTGTAGGTCTATTTGGTGTTGTCAGATAAATGATGTCGCATGGGTGATGCATGGTTTCTACGGTTCATCAAACCCTCGGTTCAACCGTACCATTGGCTGATAAAGGCCCTTGTTACTCTTTTATTTGATAATGCAATTCGGGCAGTTTGATTCGTATCTAAACACTCTTTACTCTTATTTATTAATATTGTATTTAAATAATAATAAAATGACTATATGCTATAATATTTCTACTTTAATTGAAACACTTATCCTGAATCTGTTTATTCTGCTTGCAACTTTTAGAAAGGTCACTTTCAGAGATAAAAACTCACTAAAATCACTTTCTTCTTTTACTACTGTCTTACAGTTGCTCAGGTACAGTTCGGAGAAGAAATTAGGCGAGCTGGTAAGGATTTCCAATTATATAAATTGTTGACAGAGGCAAGTGGGAGTGGGAAGAATTAAAGAGGAGGAACTGAGAGGGAGAGCGGATCATCAGGAGTAACGGATAGGGAGGGCGTGACACGTGAACCGCCAGCGCCGCTGTGAAAATACCACTATTAAAATATTTTATATCGGAGCCTCGCTCTGTTTAACCTTTCAATGGCGGAGTGGGGAATCAGTTTGATACAGACAATCAAACAGTAACGGGCTGCGGTTCACATAAAAGCCCCTCAGGCATGTTTGGAAGTTGACTCCTTATCTAGCAGAAAGGAGCACTCAGCCGAGATGTTAAACAAAGGTCTTCAAACTCTCCGATGCAGTATATATTCACGGTCTGCCCTTGCCGTGAAAAAGAACTGTTATTACTTGTACGGCCGAATGGGGATATTCCTCTTAGAAGGGAGGACAATGTGTTTTTAAACTTTTCAGGAGCAAAAGTTGCAGCTGCAGACACAAACCAAAGACAGCCACCTGAACCAGCTGGGAGAAGTGGAGAGGCGCTTCGCCGCCGTCTCCAGACAGTGTGCCATGGTCAAACAGGCCCATGAGAAACTCGAACAAAATGGTATGAAACACTTGCTGAGGGGGTTCAGGGGTGTCTTTAAACTCAACAGCTAATTTAAAAGAGCTGGAAAAAAACTTTTCTTCATTCGCATCAATAAATTGTCATTTTTTGAACATGAATTATTCAGCCTTTGTAGGTTAATGCTAAAAGAAAGCCTGTGTAGCAACGCCAAGCTTTTTTAAATCTTTTTTTCCAAGTTGAAGAGGCCATGCGAATTAATAAAAACCTCACATCCATCAATGAAAAACAGGAATCTACGATTAAAGCCTTGAAAGAGGTATAAGCACTGAATCATTCTTGTACCACTTATTGCTTTGTAAATTGACTTGCTTTGAAGTTTGAAGTTGTTCTACATCACTGTGTCACAAATTGTTGCACTTCATATTTAGGATTTGGAGAAGATCAACAAAGAGCTGGTCGCATTCAAAGTGTCGTCGGTCTGCAAACCTGGAGAGGAATGTTTACAGGATGTTCTGAAAGAGCAACAGTTTCAACTACTTGAGAAGAAACTCCTTGTGGTAGAATGTTTTTACATTTTTAAGCATAAAAGGTGATACCGGGAAGTCTGTAAATGTTATTTTTTATGCTTTTAGGAAACAGAACTTAACAAAAAACTGAGAAATGAAATGACCACAGAAAGGGCAGAGAAGAAGGTAAGCCTCTCAGAAAAATCTGGACCTTTTTGTGCGTTAGTATCGTTTAACACAGGTAATCAGACTTGGACGAAATGAAGTATGTGTGTGTGTGTGTGTGTGTCAGATGGTATTGAGATCCCTCCACCACAATCAGAATTTACTGCAAACACAGACAGAAGCTCTGATCCGAGCAGAGCAGGAGCTCCGCACACTCCGTGAGGAATATCAGGTCAGGCTTCCCAAAACCCAACATACAAAAAGATTTTTTTTTAAATTTATTTTAGTTTTTTATGCAAATTAAAATGTATTTATTTATTTATTTTTCACAGTTTTTTGCATTTTATTTGTACTGTGTGCACATCTAAAAAGAACAGATAAAAATCTCTTATTAATTAAATAATAAAAAACAAATTAACTGTGTATAGTAGGTAAACGTAAACACTAAATAAATATTTTGGGGTAAAAAATAAAAAGCTAAATCTGTCAACTGTTTCCAGATATTTAATGTAATTTAATTTTCTCAAAATGATAATCTTAGTATGTTATACACATTCAGGAGTAAACAATGGTCACCTAGTGCTCATAAAATTGATTGAGTGGACTGAAAATCACTTTTGCACATTTACAACACACGAAGTGCAACTCAATAATAGTAAGTGTGTTTAATGTCCGTTTACAGCCTCCTTCTCTTTTATTCCCTCCATTCCTCTATTTAATTCACTTAGTCATTCACTGATTAAAACCATTATTAACATGACAAAAGCCAACTGATTTGTATTGGCCTCTCCGTCTGTTTAGAATCCTCTGTCCAGGTTAAATAAACACATAAAAATTTATCATTGCGTTAAAAATTTTCTGGGTGATTAATTTCATTGCAGGTCCTTAAAACAGAACATGAATTGAACCAAGAGAGGACCAAAGAAAAAGACGACAGCTTTGCTCGCTTGCGAGATGAATACCAAAATTCTAAACTCGCTTGGGAAAAAGAGGTGACGACGAGTTCTGAAAAAGCATCACGCAAAAAGAAAGAAAATAAAGGATCTAGAATTGAGATCTGCCTCAGAAAGCAGATTTGTGAAATTTAATTATACATTGAATTACTTTTTATCATTAAAATGCCATTTTTTATTGAAAACACAGATTCTGCGATTGCAAGTGTCAACGGAGTCCGGTCAAGAAGAGCTGATAGCGGTAAAAGAGGCATATAATCAACTACAGGAAGAGCACAAACTGTCTATTTCTGCAGTTCATAAAGCCAAAGAAATTTGTAACTCTGAGGTGGGATACGTTACGTATACATTCATAACCAGTGACTGTTTAATAAGCTTGTAAACTGGACATGGATAAATAGGTCTAAACTTTTAAATCACAATTTTGAAATGGTGTTTGATTTATTTAAGAGATAGTCATCCAAAAATGAAAATTCTCTCAGTAATTACTCGTCCTCATGTCATTCCAAACCTGTAAGACTTTCATTCATCGTCAGAATACAAATTAGGATATTTTTTATGAAATCTGAGATCTCTCTGACTCCCATAGACAGCACGGGCCCAACCAAATAATTTTAGGAATCTTGTTATGTGCGCAAAAAAACTAAACAATATTTTTCAACAGTTCTTCTCCGCTTTATTCTAGCGAAATTTTAAAGAGTAATTACAGTTGAACCACTGATGTCACATGGACTATTTTGTCGATGTTCTTGGTACCTTGGATTTCATCTGAAATATCTTATTTTGTGTTCCAAAGACAAAAAAAGGTCTTATGGGTTTGGAAGACATGAGGGCGAGTAATTAATGACAGAATTTTCATTATTGGGTGAACTATCCCTTAAAGTGTTTTGAATTTTAATACAAGGCTCTTTTTTATTACAGATTGCCAAAAAAGTTCAAGAAAATTCTCTCTGTGTGACATCTAATGAGATTAACCTTGTAAAGGCGAGCAGTCTCCATGAAGATCTTGAGGAAAGTCTTATTAGTCCTCATGATAACCGTGAACCAACGTGTCACCCTGATAAAGACGTTCCAGGTAAGAAAGAATGCATAGTTGTCTTCTTCAGCCAAGCTTGGCGCCGCTATAACTAACATTTTTATACAGAATGATGTGAAGTGCAGGGAGGTGGTTCCTGCAGTCTCTTTATCAAGAAAGCTTACCTGTACTTCTCATTTTTCTCTCATAATGATGCATGCATTTCATTTCCTCACGCAGATGAAAGCATCGAGTTTCAAAAGGCTAGAAAAGATGGCTGCTCTCAGAACAACAGCAAGGAACTTGACATTCCAATGCAGGCTGATAGAACAGTACCTGCAGTCTCACTGTTGGTTTCAACCAATGACGATAACATCTCAAGGCCTGAGGATGTCAATCCCATGACGAATCATCTGTCAAAGTCGTGTGATGAAACAAAAACCGGTGAGCCAGATGATAAAGGATGCCCCTCAAACCCAATCCGAAGTGACACAGACGGTCGTCTTGCTGAGCTATCAGGACCTGAAACCAGGTCTGTTTATGGCGTAGACGGCGACCCTTTAGCTTTGGAACCGAAAGATAGTCCGCTGGAGCGGAATCTGTGTACTTCTGAAGTGACTGAATCCCAGACATCAGATAAACACATGGACAGCCAGGGATATGCTACATTTCAATCCAAAGAAGACCACCAGACTGCCGCACCTGAATTTCTCCAAAAGGAAACTCAAACAACTGCAGAGAGTCTTTCAGAAGACAAAACTCCAATCTCAAATCCACAAGAAACAGTTGTGTTTTATGACAAAATGACAATTACAGAAGACGCCCAACAAGGTCCATGCCATGATACCATCCATGAGGAGCTTGAAATCAACCTTGATGCTTCAGGTGCCACGACGCCTTTCGAAACACTCCCTGATGAGTCCAAAAATCAGTTCTCACCGCCTGAATTGATTTGTGAACATACACAAAGTCAGGTATCCCAAGTGAGGGGGTTAACTGAAACAAGCCTCTACAGAGTGATCAACGAGATGGAATCTAAACAATCGCCTCTTGTTGATCACACCACTTTAGTTGAACCGGTGGAGGTGATTTTGGAAAATAGCGATCAAAAAGATGATTCAGAACCATTGAAATCGCAACAGACTGAACTGGGTGTTTCTTCTGAAGAACCCAAAATCACAAACCCAGAAGAAGATTTTTCTGGTAAATACTTGGTAAATACTTCAGACCATTCTAGAAACACAAGACATCAGTCGTCCTTTGCATGGGACACGTTTATGAAAGGGATAAAGAAACCACATCCAACACCTTTAAGAACTGAGCTGTGGTCCTCTGGATTTCATGAGCTTGTTTCTCCATATTGTGCTCCCCTTTTTATAAAGGATAAATTGGCAAAAGGAGGTGTGTCTTGTAATATAAACAGAGTGTTTTAGAATTATAAGACTCAAAAACATTTTAAATTCAAATCCTGTATTTACAGCCATTATGAAGACTCCTGAGAGACTAGAAACCCCAAGCAAGCGTCCCCACCAAAGGAGCGACTGTCAAGGAGAGTGGAATGCTATCAAGCAGTCTTTTTCTGAAATGTTAACAGAGAAAGTAAGTTTCCACACAGGTCAGCGAAGAATCTAGTGAGTTAACATAAGAGGCATGCGCTGCAGCACACGCTGAGTGCCTAAAGACAACTTCCATTCCCAGAAGTATTTCAGCAGGGTGAAATGGCAGCATTTTTCTCAATTAAATGTTGATAGAAAACAGCAGGACAAAAGTCTCTAAGTATAAATCACAGAGAAGCAACCCAACTCCAAAGGGAGCTAAGAGGCTAATATGGAATAAACCAGAGATCGTTTTCAAGGCTGTTGTTTTTGATAACACTGCAATATCCGGTTTCAACTTTTGGCTGCATTACTTAAATGAAATCAATCTAAATGATAGTTTTTGCTTTTTTGAATGTTAAGTCAAGTTGTCACCAAGGATTTACCATTTGATCCAAAAGCAAAATAAAGTTTAGAAAAATATTATTCAAATAAATACTTCAAATAATTATGTGAATAAATCAATTAAATTGACTTATTAAAGGAATAGTTCACCCAAAAATCAGCTCAACCTCATGTCGTTCCAAACCTGTAAGACCTTTGTTCATCTTCAGAACACAAATTAAGTTATTGCTGATGAAATTCGAGAGTTTTCTGACCCTGCATAGACAGCAACACAACTGACAAATTCAAGACCCCGAAAGGTAGTAAGGACATTATTAAAATAGTCCATGTGACATCAGTAGTTTAACCCTGATTTTATGAAGCTATGAGAATACTTTTTGTGCGCAAAGAAAATTGTGAAAAAAAATGTGTTCACAAGAGTAACATTATGGTTGAACCACTGATGTCACATGGACTATTTTAACAATGTCCTTACTACCTTTAACTTGCTGTCTATAGAGGGTCAGAAAGCTCTTGGATTTCATCAAAAATATCTTAATTTGTGTTTCGAAGAACAACATGAGGTTGAGTAATTAATGACAGAAATTTCATTTTTGGGTGAACTATCACTTTAATTTAATTCTAAACAACACCCAATGTGCCTCATTTATCAATCTAACATAGAAACGAGCACAGATCTGAGCGCACAAATCAATTTACAACAGAATTAACGTGCGATTCATGAAATATTTGTATGCCACCAATCCATCTTACAAAGATCTTACGTTGATAAATGTGGAGGCAGAAAACAATCATCATATGAATATCATGCACCTAAAAACACCCCGGTTTAGAAGACACTGAGAAACGTAACCTGGCCAAAAAGAGGATGTAATCTCATGAAAGAGAAACTGATCTTTCTCTAAAAGCACTCTTTAACATTATAATTGCAAACAATGGCATTAATTTATATGTATATTAAATACCTGTAAATATAACGAAACGTTTACGGCTATTTAGTTCTTCTTAATCCACAACAAACCCTTTAAATTTAATGATAGCCTTTTACAGAACAAGAATGAAAGATAAGTAGCTATAAATGTTTTATACTAAACTATAAAGTAAAATACAAATTAGGCTATAGTGGCATCCATTAAAAACTGAATAGAAACGTCAAGCAAAAATGAATTTATTAAAGCGAATCTAAACAAGCCTTTCTCATTCAACATCCAAAAGTTTTAATTTTTTTGCCATGTAACATTTATTTGCTAAACTATTATCAGTGATGTTAAAAGAGGCTTTGTACTTCACTTGAGATCCAATATCGAGAATAAATATAAACCTTAATGGGAGAATAAATGTAAAAATATATCACACAAACCTGCAATAATTAAATATGTTACATAATACAAATAACCTTTATGTATTTAATCCTATTTTACCAGTGTCTTTGCTGCTGTTAACCTTTAAATGATCCAGTTCAACCGTTCTAATAAGCAAAAATTACTCAAGATAAACTAACATTTGAATTTATTTTTTCTTTAGCACATTTGGTGTGAAAGGGCTTTTGCATTTGCTAAAAATGAAAGTTTTTTATATTAAAAACAAACAAGTAAGCCCTGCCCGAATTTAAAAAGTAATGTAACACATTACTTTCCATAAAAGGAAATAAGCAATGTAATCAGTTACTTTTTTAGGGAGTAACGCAATATTGTAATGCATTACTTTTAAAAGTAACTTTTCCCAACACTTCACATGAGCAATAATTTTTATTTCAGTGCTTCATGCAGATTTTACAGTGGTATTTTTAAATTGATCAGTTCAGTGTAACTTTTATGTTTGGTTGACTGTATTTTAGTTTGATTAATGACTGAAATGTGTGTGTGAGGTGTCTACACGATCAGTAACATTTAATAAAATAAAGATATAAAGAAAAAATAAACTCGTACAGGTTTTATTTCTTTTGCTAATCTGTTAATTATTTAAGAGAAATTTATTTAGTTTATGCCTTTTTGTTTTATTCATTTTTCTCCATTCACAGAAGCGCTGCTTTGTTTGTCAATTAGGGAAATAATCAAAATTAACAAAATGCTGCCATTATACAATTCTCTGAAATTCTCTGCTGCATGCAAGTTCATTTTAATATTCCATATTGGTAAATTCCAAGTTTTGCGTAGAAACGACTGTACGCCCAAATTTCTGTCCTACGTTCATCTCGTAAATGAGGCCCAGTGTGCTTGTTTGTCATGTATGGTTTTTTTTTACTAGACTAAAGGTCATTGCACAGAGTCCGAAATTGTTTGCACGTTAAAAATAAATACAACCTCACGTTGTGTCAGACATGAAACTTTCGTCCGTTCTAAATAAGTTCAGATCGGGTTGGATTTTCTGCGTTTTTCACATCTGTAGCAACCATTTTGAGAGGTGTTTTGACAGTTCAGAGCCACCGTACAAGCAAACGCCAAAATCCAGAATTGCGTCTGACAAATTCATCCACTTCGTCACACAGCACAAAGCACTGTAAAGGTGCTTGTACACTGAGTTCACAGAAAATAGTGGTCTTCTTTATAATATGTATTTTCTCTTTTTAGAAAGAGCATGGACAACAAAATCATTACATTTTGTATTGTTTTGCGAATTTTTCTGCAACGTAAGAATTAATACGCATTGAATTGTGTGCAAGTGTGCAAGGTAACGAATGACGAATACGAAAAAACACAGACGAAAATTTCAGATTCAGTGTGCAATAACCTTAAATCTGTTAGATTTTACTTTTCATTTTCATTAATACTTCCATCAGAATTAAATCAAGGTAGAGTGTCATCGCGCTTTTATTACCAATTTTATTTTCCCGCAGGAGAATCAAGTTCTTATCTCCTACAGCTCAACGGTGAGTGGCAGTCCGGTCTCTTCTTCCATGGGTAATGGGCTGCGACAAAACTCCACTCCTACTGTTCCTCCTCCTCCTAAACTTCAGAGCGTGGAGAAACTGACCCAGCCTATGGCTTCAAGCTCTGAAAGAAAAGAAGAACGAAAACAATCCGACATAATGGCCCAAATTGCAAAAATTGAGGAATTTATGTCATCTGAAGGTTTAATGCCTCAAAAAAGACTCAAAATTGATTGATACGCATTAGAAATGTATGCGTTTGTAATGTTTTTAGAGTTTGAAATGTGTTCCTTAGATACGTTCCTAACCCTCCATGTGAGTAGATACAGTAAGATATTAATTTAACTAAATAAATGTTCAACATTTCAAGCAACTTTATTTTTTGCAGACTTTCTTAAAAGGGTCAAATGTTTACGTCCACTGCATCATGTTAATCTATTGCTAAACAAGGTAAGTGCTACACATAAACCTGTTAATTACGCCGCACAAGCTAATTAACACTCATTACTTCCAGACTAGCATGTTCGTTCCTCAGAGGGCATTTAATGGCCAAACATTGCTAATTTACATTTGATACACAAACAGTGGGCAACTATAACTTGGGATAATTAAAATACACAAGTAAGAAGAATCAATTAGCACATATCAAGCCAAATTAACAAATGCAAATGAGTCTCCCATTAAGTTTATGTCCTTGGTAAATAGGCTGTGGGGACCGTGTGGACACATGTTAGGGCGATACAGATGACAAAATGTGTTGCATATGGCGACACTGGTCAACGAAAGCCGCAGGAGTATATTTTTTCAGCTTTATATCATTTTTTTTCTTACCAAAAAAATAGGACTGAAAATGTAATCTGTAGATATAGATGTTTTTTTGTTTGGTTTTTTTTTTGTTTTTTTACCGCATTTTGTCTTACAGCACTAACCTGGTTTATGCTATAATGCTACTTGTGCTAGCTCATACGGTCATATTTAATAAGCTTTATTTTAGGAAAATAAACCAAATGAGTTTCCATTTCAAATTAAGCACTTTTAAGAGCTTCACAAAAACATTTCACCTAGTACTAAAATCATCCAGCAGAAAGCAAATGCGCACCTCCTGATGAAAGCACAAGGTCCCTCAGAGGTTCACCTTAATACACTTACTCATTATTAATATGTCAAAATGTTAATGTCCTCGTAAAGAAATCTTATGCGTTCCAGCCACTGTGCCAGCAGTACTGACCCTTATCCTTAGAGGGAGTGGGCAATATGGAGAGCGTAATTTTAATACACACACTGGATTATGAAGTGGCAGTCCTTTGAAACAGTCAATTACACTTGAGCGCGGGAGGGCCCTAGTGTTAATTACTAGTCGGTTTTATATCGTGTGTAAATACAGAGCCTGCTGACATTCACATTCCATCACCGTGTCCTGACTGCCACAGCAAATTAGCCTGACCCGTCTGTGTGCGCACCGCTAGGCCGCTGCGTGTTCCTTTAACTTTAGAATAACATTCAGTGCAAACAGGCCCACTTCTGTTTATTAGGGTTGTTGGTGCTACGAGTTTAGGTCACTGTGAGACTATATAAAATATTTAATGGTTCTTCTTAATGATTTTCATTTTTGAACAGTTCCATTAACAATTCTTTTTTGTGGTTTTAAGAATAAATATTTGGGAAGAAAATGCATTCCATTGCTGAATTACAAGGTGTGGCTAAATAGAATCATTAGTTTGGGATTCAAACTACACTGGTTTTACTATACAGTATTTGTTGAATTCACTAAAAAGAACTGATTCATTAGAATCGTTAATTCAGGAATCGGCCTACACTGGTTGCACTTTGATTCATTAAAAAGAAGCAGCTCATGAGTCACAAATGCAACGTTTGGGAATCAAGTATGTATTTGATTCACTTGAAGTGACTTAGTAGAATCTTTTGTTTGAGAATTAAGCTAAACTGATTGTGCTGTAGTTGTTTAATTCACTAAAAAGAACCCAACTCTTTTAGAATAATTAGTTTAGGAGTCATCTGATTGTGTTGAGTTATTTTAAATCACAAAAAGAACAAACTCTTCAGAATAATTACAGAACAGAATAGTTCAGCACTACACTGGTTTCACTGTATCTGTTTAGTTCACTAAAAAGAACAGACTCATTAGAATCATTCATTTAGCAATCAGCCTACACTGGTTGTATTATTAAAAAAAAAAAAAAAAACAGCTCATAAGAGTCATGCATTTAGGAATGAGAGTGCACTGGCTGCACTTTGTTTTTAATTTACTTTTCAAACCAACTTTTTTTAAACAGATTTGTTTTTTTCAGACAGATTTGTTTGGGAGTCAGACTAAAGTAGTTGTGCTGTAGTTGTTTAATTTACTAAAAAACAACAAGAACAACTCATTAGAATAATTCTTTGAGAATCAAACTCATTAGATTCATTCCTTTGGTAATCGAACATTGGTTGTGTATTTGCATAATTCATTAAAAAGAGTCAACTTATTTGAATCATTTGTTTGGGAATCAGACTACACTGATCTGTTTTCCTCTGTAGTTTTAGTATTGTTTAATTCACAAAAAAAAAAAAAAAAAACTCTTTTAGAATAATTTGTTCAGGAGTCATCTGGTTGCGTTGTATTTGTTTAAATCACAAAAAAAGAAAAAACAGATTCATCAGAATCATTAATTCAGGAATCAGCCTACACTGGCTGCACACTGATTCATTAAAAAGAACCAGCTCATAAGAGTCACAAAAGCAATATATTTGGGAATCAAGTATGTTTTTGATTCACTTAAAGAACCGACTCTTTTCGAATCTTTTGTTTGAGACTAAACTGATTACGCTGTAGTTGTTTAATTCACTAAAAAGAACTGACCCATTAGAATCATTCATTCAGGAATCGGCCTACACTGGTTGCACTTTCAAATTGATTCATTGTAAAGAACCACCTTACGAGAGTCATTCATTTAGCAGACAGTGCACTGGTTGCACTGTATGTTTTTGACTGACTTTCTGACAAACATTTGTTTGGGAATCAGACTAAAATAGTTGCACTGTAGTTGTTTAATTCATTAAAAAGAACCAACTTATTTGAATCATTTGTTTAGGAATCTGACTACAGTACACCTATTGCACTTAAAGACTGATTCATTTAAAAGAACCAGCTCAATCAGACTAAAGTAGTTGCGCTGTAGTTGTTTAATTCACTAAAAAGAACCAACTCAACTCATCGTCTGGTTGTGTTGTGTTTGTTTAAATAAAAAAAAAGAACCAACTCTAGAATAATTCTAGAATAGAATAGTTCTACTACAAATATAGTTTCACTGTATTTGTTTAATTCACTAAAAAGAACTGACTCATTAGAATCATTCATTCAGGAATCAGCCTACAGAGATTTGATTCATTATAAATAACCAGCTCAGAAGAGAATAATTCATTTGGGAATCAAAGTGCACTGGTTGCAGTGTTTTTCATTCACTTTTTGAACCAACTTATCTGAATCATTTGTTTGGGAATCAGACTAAAGTAGTTGTGCTGTAGTTGTTTAATACTCTAATAAAAACCAACTCATTATCATCATTGTCGTTCTTTTGGGAATCAAACACTCTTAGTGTATTTGAATAATTCACTAAAAAAAAGAGCCAATTTATTTGAATAATTTTTTGGAAATTGGACTAAACTGAATGCGCCGTAGTTGTTTAATTCTCTAAAAAGAACTAACTCTTTGTTCAGGAGTTGTCTGGTTGAGTTGTGTCTGTTGTTGTGAACCATCTCTTTAGAATAATTACAGAATACAGTCAACATTTGAAGTGGATCAAAACCTTTGTCCTAACACCAAAACAATACCCATTCTTGTCTTAGGACAACTTTGATGAACTTTTTTGATCCATTTCAAATGTTAACTGCTGTAGAATAGTTCTTACTACACTGATTCATTGATTTGATTCATTATAAATAACCAGTTTAGAAGTGAATTATTCATTTGGGAATCAGAGTGCACTGGTTGCACTATTTTTGATTCACTTTTTGAACCAACTTTTTTAAATCATTAGTTTGGGAATCAGACTAAAGTAGTTGTGCTGTAGTTGTTTAATTCACTAATAAGAACCAACTCATTAGAATCATTCTTTTGGGAATCAAACTCATTAGAATCATTCTTTTGGCAATCAAACACTAGTTGTGTATATGTATAATTCACTAAAAAGAGCTGAGTTATTTGAATCATTTGTTTGGGAATTAGACTAAACTGATTCACAAAATTCACAAAAAAGAATCAACTGCTTTAGAATAATTTGTTCAGGAGTTGTCTGGTGAGCCAACTTATTTGAATCATTTTTTTGGGAATTGGACTACACTTTACTCTGTAGTTTAAGATTAGTTTATCCAAACGCCATTCAAAATGTCCTGCCACATTCTTCTTTCAATAGGAAAGCCCTAGGTGACGAAAGAGTGCTCCAAACCAGGCACGTGGATAAATAATTACATTAACGTCTTTTTTCTATCCCCCTTTTTCTTAAAAAAAAAGCAGTGCACTGTTGTTCTCCCTCTGTAGCTGTGAATCACCTCCGCTCTGGCCTTCTCATCTTACCTCACATTGAGAGACGAGAAGATAATCCCAGCCTGCCCACTACTGTCAAAGGTCAGCCCAGTTTAAAGTTCACCATCCACATCATTTATATGGCCTTAAATTAGCCCAAACGCAAAGTTATGACTGTTTCTCTCTCTTTCAGCCAGTTGTTAATCTTCTCGTCGTACTTCGAATCCAATGAGAAATAGGAATGCTCAGCGGACGGCTGTTTTGATTGAATTATACCCCTCAAGGACCACCATGGCAGGCCCATACGCTTTTAATTCTGAAGAGGTAAGAAGCGATCGCACGGGTACACGGTACTCCCCATACGTGGAGTATGTCATCCCCACCTATATATCTGTTCAGCCGGCGATGTGCACCTCTTAAAGGATGAACCATTTCGGTTGTGATGGGTGGGGGGAGGCGATCAGGAGCCCTATCTTAACCCACATGCCGTCCTGCATTAGCCGTGTCCCTATTGAGGTGTCAGCCCATAAGTCTTACTCAGTGGGATGTCACAGCCAGATGATGGAGAGCGCTTCTTCACTCCAGGGGATCTTGTAAAACTTGCATGCCCCCGGTCTCTACTCCCAGTCCGGCCTCCTCCTCGACACGGTCTCCCCTTGTGCTAAATCAGAACTAGTGAATGACACGCCGAGATCCATTAAGCAACAAACGTATTTGGTTACTTACTTTTAAAGGGTATTGCAAGGGTCTTCCTGGTTGAAGTACTACACTCAGAAAACTCATAAAAGTTATGTGCTTGTAAACTTTGTCAGTTTAAACTTCACAGTCAAGTTAGGTGTAGTGAGTGAAACTACAAAGAAAGATTTCAGTGATTATAATCATAACTGATGAAGTACTTGCAATTAAAAAGAAACACTGTAAGTATGCTTATTTAAAAATTATATGTGAGCCTGGACCACAAAACCAGCCATAAGAAGCACTGGTATATTTGTAGCAATAGCCAAAAATACATTGTATGGGTTGAAATTGTCACTTTTTTATTATATCCAGAATCATTAGGATATAAAGTAAAGATCATGTTCCGTGAAGATACTTTGTAAATTTTCTAGCATAAATACATCAAAACCAAATTTTTGATTAGTAATATGCATTGCTAAGAACTTCATTTGGACAACTTTAAAGGCCATTTTCTCAATATTTTGATTTTTTGTACACGCTTAGATTCCAGATTTTCAAATAGTTGTATCTCAACCAAATATTGTCCTATCCTAACAACCATACATCAATGGAAAGCTTATTTATTCAGCTTTCAGATGATGTAAAAATCTCAATTTCAAAAAATTTGACACTTATGACTGGTTTTGTGGTCCAGGGTCACATATATAATACTACATATTATCTAAACACACACTTGAATAAACTGTAGTCTTTGATATTCTCAATTAAAAAGGAAGAAAAAAAATTGGGGTTCGTAAGATTTATTTAATCAGGAATACAATAAAACTGTAATATTATAAAATGTTACAATTTTTTAAATAACTGTTTTCTACTTTAATATATTTATAAAATGTAATTTATTCATTTGATGGCAGAGCTAAATAGTGTCACATGATCCTTCTGAAATCATTGTAATATGCTGATTTGGTGCTAAAAAAAAAAGCATTTTTGTTATCAATGTTAAAAATGTTTGTGCTGCACAATATTTTTGTGGGAAACATGATAAAAAATATGAGGGTTGGTGATGCCATGAGTTTAGGTCACTGCTTTGCTTAAATTGAGAAATTATAAAATATTTTATGTTTCCTCTTAATGATTTTTGTTTCTGAACAGCTCCATTAACAATTTTTTTTGTACTTTTAACAACAACAAATGCACGCCATTGCTGAATTATGAGGTGCAACTAAATAGAATCATTAGTTTAGGAATTAAACTACACTGCTTTCACTGTATTTGTTGAATTCGCTAAAATGAACTGATTCATTCGAATCATTAATTCAGGAATCAGCCTATACTGGTTTTACTTTGATTCACTTTGAACCAGTTCATAAGAGTCATAAATGCAATACATTTGGCAATCAGGTACAGCTGAGGTCAAAAGTTTACATACACCTTGCAGAATCTGCAAAATGTTAATTATTTTACCAAAATAACAGGGATCATACAAAATGCATGTTACATATAGCCCACAAGAGAAAATTACAGTTGAAATTATACAAATTACCCTGTTCAAAAGTTTACATACGCCTGATTCTTAATAATGTGTTGTTACCTGAATGATTCACAGCTTTTTTATTTTTGGTGATAGTTGTTCATGTGTCCCTTGTTTGTCCTGCCCGCTGTCATTCAGAAAAATCCTTCAGGTCCCACAAATTCTTTGGTTTTTTAGCATTTTTGTGTATTTGAACCCTTTCCAACAATGACTGTATGATTCTGAGATCCTTTTGACACTGAGGGACTCATATGCAGCTATTACAGAAGGAAAAACAATGCATTAAGAGCCAGGGTTGAAAACTTCTAAACAGAATGAAGATGTGTATATTTTTCTTATGTTGCCTAAATATCATATTTTTTTAATTTAGTCCTGCCCTTCAGAGGCTACAAAAGATACTCGTTTCCCAGAAGACAACATGATTTTAAAAAAATACGTTTTAGAATTTAATGCGTCCTTGCTGAATAAAAGCATTAATTAAAAAAAACAAAGAAATATAAATCTTATTGACCCCAAACTTTTGAACGGTAGTAGTGGAAAAGCTAAATATAAATACTGTCTGCAAGCAGATTGAATTTTACCTTTGTCAATGTTTATTCATGGCCTAATGCTTCAGGCCTTTTTGTTTCACTCATTTTGCTTTTGATATTTAAGTGGCAGTGTGTTTCTGTAACCCAGCGAGAAAATAGATACGGAGAGCCTCCCCCTCAGCGAGGCTTCAATGATGTGCACCATTACGTTCAGTCAGCGACCCTTAACTGCTCCTCAGTGATGAGCTAAGCTTCTCAATTGCTCTTTCTCGCTATCACATACTGTATGAATGGCACATCCTGTGCTGTTTTTTTAAACACCCCCTTTTATTTAGCATTTTTTGTTTTCAATTTGAAATTTATAATTACACCATCTTGATGGTATAGTATATAAAATGTTTAATTTGCTTTTCAATATTTTAGTTCAGTTTTTAGTTGGTTTTAAGAGGCATAGGAGACATGCCTATTAATTTATTAGATGTCATGATAACAATGTATTCACATTTTTACACAAATCTCAGATTTGGCTGAGCACAGTGGGTTTACAAAACTCTTCACATTGTTTATGTTTGTGTGGCAGCTCCTTTGTCAAATAAATAAGAAATGATTTGTTCCCAAAGAAAGCTTTTTTGGCATTCCACATATCCATGGATATCTTGTTTACTTTTCTAATAACCAAACTCCCCCTTAAAGACCAAAAAATGGGCATGACTTGAATATGAAGGAGTGATTTTTGTGTCTATGTTTTTTAACTCGCTGATTTTAGCACAATATAATCTGTAAATCAGTCTGTCAGATTTTCAGCGGGAAATAGAGATGTGTATTTATCCCCTACTGCTAGATTAATGACCACTGGCGTGACCTTATGACCTGTCCGATTACAGGAAAAATGAGCTCAGAGGTCATTAGATTCAGATCTGTTCCATTCTGCCTTATTGGTGCCACTGACTCCAATTTTAGATCATTCCTAAACAAAATCGGAAGCCACAGGCGGACTTTCTTTTTTTGGTTATCGCCCATATTGCGTTTGCAAATATACTTTACGACTTCCTCGAAGCCAGACTGTGTCTCTGGACTTCAGTGAGGACGTTCACCTTTCGCATGCTCTTTAACTCAAAGTAAACAGTTGATGCTTCATTCAGCTATAGGCTTTAAATAAAGAATGTGTTCATCCCAATGTGTTTTATTGAAGGTAAATGGCTAATGAGCTCTTATGCAACCGTCAGAAACGGGTTACGGTTGCATCATTAATTATCAAATGAGGAATGTGCAGGCCTTTTCATCTTAATCTAGAAAGCAAGGGCCACAGCACAGCAGGAATTCAGATGATTTAGCTGGCTTTGACTTAATCAGTCTTAGAAGCATTACAATGGCAGTGCACAATGATGGATCACTTTCTGGTCCCTGAGGAGTGTTTATATAGTGTGCTTTCACTGACTCGCTCACCCTGCTGACCGGCTAAGAGAAAACGAATAAATTGGTTGGATTTGAGGGGTTTGTTATGGTAGCCTGTTTGTGCCTCGGAGTAAAAAAGGTAATTGCGAGATTAGGTTTAAAATCAGAACTAAAGACACTTGCATGATATAAAGCTGCATATGTAAGTTGAAGTTATAACTACAAGACATAATGTCAAAATGTGAGGTATAAAGTCATAATTGTGAGCAAGTTGCAATAGTGAGATTTAAAGTAGAAATTATGAGAAAGTCACAAATGACACAAATGAAGACACATAAAAATGCACTATCCAGACTTAATTTTTTATAATTCATGAATGAAAATATGTACATTGTCTGTGGTAATGCAATATCTGATTTTAAAATGCAAAGTATTGAACTGACACATCATTTCTTATGATTTCTAAAGTGTGACAGGGAAAAAGGCAATGAAGAAAGTCTTTTGTGACAAAGGTCAGAACTCATGTTATGATGTAGATTTTTTAAGTTGCACTCTTGACATATATTAATCTGTTACTTTTCCTACATAATTTCTAACACAAAAATATGGTAAAATATCTATTTAGGAGTCTTAGACCTTTCCAACGATGTATAGTTTCTCATGATTAGATTAGGATTTTTTTGTAATATGGTGAAGTGAACTTAGGTGTCCCACTAGGTAGACGGTGACAGTTAAAGAGTTAAAGATATGTCAAATTGTGAGTTATATAGACACAATTCTGAGAAGTCACAATTGCGAGAAAGTCATAACTGCGAGATGCATCAAATTGTAAGTTATAAAATCGCAATTGCGAGAAAATCATAACTGCGAGATACGTCAAATTGTGAGTTAGAAATTCGAAATCCTTCGAAAGTTGCGATTCCAGGATTTAAATTAGAAATGAGAAGGTCACAATTGTGAAATAAAAAGTCACAATTCTGAGAAGTCGTAATTGCGAGCAAGTCATAACTGCAAGATATTTCAAATTGTGAGTTATAAAGTCGCAATTTTGAGAAAGCTGCGATTCCGGGATTTTAATTAGAAATGATGAGAAAGTTACAATTGCGAAAAAGTCATAACTGTGAGAAGTCAAATTGTGAGTAATCAAGTCACAATTCTGAGAAGTCACAATTCTGAGAAAGTCATAACTGTGAGATATGTCAAATTGTAAGTAATCAAATTGCAATTTTAAGAAGTTGCAATTGTGAAAAAGTCATAACTGCGAGATATGTCAAATTGTGAGTTATAAAGTCACAACTGTGACATTTAAATTAGACATTTGTAAGGTCACAACTGTGGTCTGTGAAAGTCACAATTGTGATATTAAGCCACAACTGTGAAATAAAAATGTGCAATTCTGAGAAGTTGCAATTGCGAGAAAATCGTAACTGTGAGATATGTCAAATTGTGATTTATAAAGTCCCAATTCTGAGTCGCAGTTGTGAGATATAAAGTGGACACTATCACAAATTATACAAATGAAGTCACAATTGTGAGAGAAAGCCACAGTTGTGAAGTAATGTCACAATTCTGAGAAGTTGTAAATGCGAGAAAGTCATAATTGTAAGAAATGTCAAATTGTGAGTTATAAAGTTGCAATTCTGAGAAAGTCGCAATTGCAAGATATAAAGTAGAAATTACAAGAAAGGTCGCAATTGATACAAATTAAGTCGCAATTGTGAGATAAAGCCATAACTGTGAGATATGTCAAACTGTGAGTTATAAAGTCATAATTTTAAAGAAGTAGAAATTATGAAAAAAAGTCACAGTTGATACAAATAAATTGCGAGATAAAGTTGTAATTGTGAAATAAAAATATCTTGCATATCTTGCAAATGCGACTTTCTCAGAATTGCAACTTTATAACTCACAATTTGTAGTCGCAACTACAAAAAAGTCATAACTGCAGATATAATGCCAAAGTGTGAATTATAAAGTCACAATTCTGAGAAGAGAAGACACAATTTAGGGATTTAAAGTAGAAATTATGAGAAAGTCATAAATGATACAAATGAAGTGACAATTGCGAAATGAGGCCGCAAATGTGAGCTAAAACGTCGCAATTTTGAGAAGTGAAGACACAATACTATATTTACAATAAATCGCGGTCACAATTGAGACAAGGTTGCAACTGGAAAAAACAAAGTTGCAATTGCTTTAAAAAAAAAAAGTCACAATTGTTTTTTCATAATATTTTCACAGCCTGTAAGAAGTTCTTTTATTAATGGTGATTGCCACAACAAACCACAGCCATTGTAGGGGGGAAAAAACAATTTAAATCATAATTAGCAGATTTCAAATCATTAAAATGATCTTCTTAATTAAAATTATTATTTGCAGACATCACAAAATATTTGAGTGATCTAACAAATGCTGATGTTTTCATTGCTAATTGGAGTGAAAGTCTTCAGCAAAATGATAACACTAAAAACAGTCTTCCCTGCGGAAAGCCCCTCATCCTGACCAGCCCATGAACCCGTACGCAGTCAGAGACATCTCTCTTCAAGTAACTGTACTCTTGTAAGTTTGTTGCCAAATGATCTGGCATGAAAGGATTTGCTAGCGTCTTCATGCCAAACTAGCATTTTTAATTGCTGAACCAAAAAAACGGTCTTACGTGTTGTGGACTTGAAGTTACGGAACAGAATGTCTCCTCAAATACCGCTTAGACAGTAGCACGTACTCCACGACATGCCCCACCACCGAAAACAAGCAGTGCACAAACAAACTACGGAGCGATATTGCTATCTAGCTGAGTCATGATCCAAAACATCACAACAGCGACCACGAGCAAAATAAGAGCCTCTATCTGCAACCACAACAACATCTTGTGTTGGTGTATCTACATGCGCTTTTGACTTTTTATCAAACCAATCCATCCTCAGCATTTATTATTTCCAGATCTGATCCCTTTTCTGCAACAACGCTGACTTGTTGCTCAGTTCACCGCTCATGATTTGGCTCAAGATAAGCACTTTGGAGTGATTTGTAGATGTGGTATTCGATTCCTACTAAACCGATGCCGTGGCGCTCAAACATAGAGATACTATCTTTGAAGAAACGTCCCGACATAATTTCTCCTCTCTCCTGGAGCCCGGCCAGCCTCTGTAAAGTTTTCTCTCCCCATAAACTTAAGTGGAGACTGAAAAATTTCATCTCCAGAGATTGATAGTGTGTGCTTAGGATATAGACCTCTCAGCTTTTATTAAACAAGGAGCCCTTTCTTCATAAGTGTTCCATTGTGTGCTATTTGTAGAGCGAAAGACTTCACAATGTCTCACATCCAAAACTATCACCCTGCGTTTAGAACAATAGTATGTATAGCACATAATGTATAAGAGCAATATATAACGATGCTTTGACAGAATGATATGTAAGTCAGAGAGGTTCATGCATTTGTTAAAACCCCTCGGAGTTCTAATTAAATCAAATGTTTGATGTTTTTCTTTTCTCTTTCCACATGTTCAAGGTTGTTCCAGTGTGAGCATACCAAATTGAATGAATTAATGGCCTTGCAGCTGGCGGTACCACTCCGACTGATACCCTCTCTGTGTTTAGGTAACGTTGGACGCTTTCCCGCATCCGTTTAAAATGCTGAATTTCTCTGCGTTCTGACTTTTTGAAGGCAAGCCAGTGTTTTAAATACCTCAGCGGATCTCAGACAATTCTCAGCCTTTGTCTTATCGGCAGTTCACCACAAATCCACAACCACCTGCATGTTATTTTAACGGCATCTCCTAACGCCTTATGCCTTGTGCGGCACCAACAAGGCCAGGGCTAATTTTGCCCTCAAAATGCAAACTAAGCTTAAAATTAAGAATTCTAAAAAGGTTTATTTTCATAATACGTAGAATCACTTGACATTTAATTTGAAAAGAACCAGACTGATCACAAAGAAAAGCTAAATTGGCACTGTCTCAAACAGAGTCTCTAACTTTAGTTCAAGGCCACTTGTCTATGTACAATATGTTCATTAGCAGAGAACATGATTTAGTTAAAACAAAGTTTCGGCCATCACTTGACCACCATCTTAACACTATTTCCAGTCATGCATTTTACAGTTTTTATCTATTTGAGTGTGAAAAAGACTGAAAACTAAAATAAATATTGATATGATGCCACAGCTACTGAAAGAGCTTACAGGTGGTAATGGATGCCAAATGTGCACTTGTGCTCCTAACTTAGAAAAAATTTCAGGAGCACCTTCTAATTAATAATCGAAAAATCTGATAAAACTAAATTTGCTTTCCCATTACAAAGTGATATTTAATGAGGCTCAGAGGTGGCACGAGTGCAATCAAATTCATAAACTCATGTTGAGATTAATGTTTTAAATATTACATTTTGAATACAGAAATATTAAATGATTTAAATAACTGAAAAGATACTTTAAAAATGAAACTGCCAGTAGGTGGCAGCAAGTCACTGATTTAATTACTGAATCAATCATTTATTTGATTCGTTCGAACGGCTGATTTATTCAGGAATAAAGCAAGTGACTGAAGGGGAATTGAATCATTGACTCACTAGATTCATTTAAAAACACATTCATTCATAAACTAAACACCACTCCCTTAAAAATCATTAAAAGCTTTCACTCATCTTAGTTCATGGCGATCCCACAAAGTTCTATTATAATCAAGGAAGCTCTCTACACTGCACAATCAATCTCTTATTTACACTCTCTCTACACTTTGTTTATGAAAGGATTTTCCCGACAAGGAGTCTAAACGCCCTTGGCTAATGAGGGAAATCCACACTGAGAAGCTCCTTCAGTGGCTGCGGCATCATGACAAACGTCTGTATGTTTACATCCTGCCAGGATGGCATCTAGCGTTTCTTGTCTCTGCCGTTTGTAAGCTCTTTCAGTAGCTGTGGTCTACTAAAAGCCTGAAAGGCATCAGAACTAAAGTGGAGAGAACAAAGAGTCTTTAGTAAATTTTATTCATCCACAGGCATCTTCCCATTGTTTTTTCTTCTTCTTATCGCTAGGAAAACAGTGAAGACTTGCATTGCTTCTCTCGTTGCCCTTCGACTGAAAATTACAACCAAAAGCCGCACAATGTGGCACTGTATCAGTATTTTATATTCCGAGTTATACTGTGGTAAAAATTATAACAGGGCACACCAGTAACTCACCAAGTGTGACTATTTTACGTCATTGAAATAATGGCGCCCCCCATAGTCCAAAATATGTATACAACAATGTTGATCGCAAGTCTTTCATGGGTTTTCTACTACATATTTCAGTGAGACATCATTTTGTTATATTAAGCTGGACAAGTTTTAATACTTTTAAAGCAGTCTGTTTTAATGTTTACCACCTGGTCCTGCATACTTGCACTGAAACTGTATTTTCTGTAATAATTTGCCACAAAAGAGCAGTGCAGAACCTCCCTGAGCCACCTGTGCAGCAGTGTTTCTGGTACTTTGCACGTGGCGTTTGGGTCAGTCGACCGCATTGTTGTGAACAGACCCTGGTATCAGCAGATAAAAGCCATGGGAGTGACTCAGGCCTTTTTTTTTTAGCCGCTCTTAATTTTCACTCAAAATATCAGTGACTTTACCATCCTCCCTGTCCGTCTAGGACACAGTTTGTTTATCAAAAGGAATTTCTAACATCAGAAACACTGACCAATCACGTTGAACCTGCATATTTCCGAGTGTGAGAAAAATCAGCATGAACAGTGGGGCATTGTTTTGAAGCATACAAGGGAAAATTCATGTCCAGAGATGTAACGTAGCATTTCGCCAAAGCCCCTTGCTGATAAGAAGGACGATGATTCATTTCGCCACACATCTGTGGCTAACAGAGCTTTTATTTATTTGACAAAGATAGTGTGTTCTCTGTCAGCGTTGACATCCGTTACATTTGTCGTCCATGGTCTTCGGACCTGTCCGTTTCATTACTTATGACTTTAATCACAAGTCTTCTCATGTTTACAATAAATCGCTGCTTCAAGTGGAATCTGTTAGCTCAAGACTCCGCAAGCATACTCAAACTTTGGTGTCCTTTGTCATGGGTGAGCAGCAACATTTCTCATTTCCTTTAAACGCTCTCCGAGGACTCCAAAAGAGATTCATCAAATGAGTGGAAATCATCTGGGGCTATCAATTAGTCTGCTGTACAAATGAAGTCGGTAGAGGTTCTACCTTGAAGTCAGATCTCTTTGATGCAATAGCGAGCTTTGGAAAAACAAAATATTTTCAGGGTCACTTGGACCGCTGTGTTTTTCTTGAGCCTGTAGAGCACTTGGGTAAAAGTCGGCTAGGTTTTATTTTAAGATAATTTGTTGTTTGTTAAGTGGAAAAATGCATTTGAATGGCCAGGGGAGCCATTCTTTTTCTCTGCTGTTGTTTCAGAAATGCGGCATTAGACATCTACAGAATTTCTCCGACCCCTCTGGGGAGCCCAGAAAAACCTATGGTCTTTTTTTCTCAGCAGAAATAGCAAAGAGTGGGTGTTGTTTGTGTGAACAAGGGAGTTCAGCAAAGAAGATGAGGTGAGACCTAGTGTTAACTAAAACTCATTATTTAGCGCCGCATTCGGCCTAATTGGAGCAAAACATTATTACATTTTTCATCTAGCTTGTGTGTCACACATTCTACACTCATTTGAACAATGCAGGACGAAGTACACAAATCATGTATTGTATTTTTAAGACTCAATTATATTTCTAAAACTGACAGGATGCCCTAAACTCTTAGGATATGCCTTATGTAAACATACTCTAGGTTTAAGCTCAATTTAAGTTCGGTAACTTACTTTTCGCGCCATCAGTCAAATCCTCCCCGTCAGCAAGCTCTGAGGCTCTTACTCGCGGTTCTTGCCTCATTCTCAATCTGATTCTAACGTAAACAATTCGGTTGAGCTGTTAAGTGGATACTCGCTCTGAACGGATTATTGAATCAGTGAGTTGCAGTCTCGAGAACAGCCGCTACCGAATCCAATTCCAGCATGAATCGTTTATTGTGAACCGATTCAAAAGAATCGATTCGAAAGAATAATTCGCTCATAAATCAGAAATGGCGGGAATGTTGCGGAAAAGACCGCGATTGCTTAACAAGGAACGATGTGTTTGAGTTTTCATACAATAAAGAATATAAAATATAAGAAAAAAAATTAACTAGGCTTTATGTATCCACCTTATTCTTCAACGCGGAAGTAAAGCTATGGGTGAGACAACCGGTTCATTATCTGCTATATGGGAATAATGAGAAGAATACGTACAGTAAACAGTAAAACGGTTTGCACTACAAACCAGTGTGTTCATAAATAAGATAATGCATTAAAATAATATAGTAAGAAACACCGGTTTGCAATATCAGTAGCAAAACAAGTTGTTTTGTACAGCTAAAAATAGCTGGACACAAATGAGACTGAAAGCCAGACCCAAAATAAGGTGGATATGTTTTCTTTTAATATGGAACATATTTGAATTTATTTTTTTGTTTATACAAAGGAAATGTAATGGGGTCTAATGTTTTCAAAATATTTTCTTCTGTGCTTCATGGATGTAAGTCGTACATGTTTGGAACATTTTTCATGCTTTGGGTGAACTATCCCTTAACAGTCCAGGAACAAAGTAAAAACACAACACAAATGATCATTAGAAATGATGAGTACATACAGGGACTAGATTGGTAACTTCCATCTACCCTTTTCTTTGGATCTCTGCCTCCTGGTGCTGCCAAAGAGATAGTTTAATCCAAGTCGTTATTCCAAAGCTCTTCAGCTTGATGACAAGATAAAGGACTTTGACACAGTGACTTCTGCTGACATGACAGACTTTTTCTTTTCCTCGCTCTCCTCTTCCCTGAGTTGAAGAGTTGAATCCTGGGTCAGCAGCTTTCAGCAGAACCCCAGACTACAATTCCAGATGGTGAAGTAGGGACCAGATCTCAGCTCATCAATTTAATGAGGACTGCCTCTGCTTAGCCACGTCCTGCTCCTTGGCCAACGCTTCCGGCTACACCGAGGCCTAAACGTTTGACAAATAAAGACGGATCTCGGTTAATTGGTTAAGGGATGGCCTTCGTGTACAAAACTGGCAGCGTAATATGATGCAGACCCAGCTGTTTTCGAGACCTCTTGAAAGCTTCTGAGATCGTAGTGACTGAATGTCCCCTTTTCAGACACTTGTGATGAACAAAACGAGGGAGACTGAAGTGAAGGAAGTGATTGTTTACATACGTATAATGAAGTACATAGTTCATATTGTGAATGAGTGTTGATTTTTTTTTCTCTCGGTTCCTCACAGTGTAAAGTTTATAGCAACAGTGACTTCTTAGATTTGCAATTTAGTGTTTGTGCGTAACTGTTGCTATGAAAGCAAAGAACTAGAAACATAAAAGATAACCTTTAAAGGGTTCAGACATCAAAACAAAAGAAACTTTCAAGGACAACTGGCCCCTGTGAAAAAAACAAACCAGCCAACATTTTCATGAAGGAATCAACTATGTCTGTAAAGTAAACAACAGACTCGCTTCTATACAGAATAAACTATTTAAGCTATTTTTCATTAAAATTTATTTAATATTTATTTATATGCAGAAAAACAGTAACTTCCGTAAATCCCCATTTGTCATTTAGTTGTAGCTATGGCTATTTCAAATTGAAGAAACCAGCGCGATTCGTCAACCGAAACTTGAACGAATCATTTGAGCTAATTGAGTTGAATCAATTCACAAATTAGAACTGAACGAAATGGCGGTACTTCGACTGCAGCTAAATTCAGTGATTCAATAGTACCTGAATACTCAACTCAGCTCAATGAACAGGACTTGTCTAACTTAAAATGCGACAAAAACCGGAAAACATTTCTTCCTCAGGGCTCGAGTTTTAGTAATTGAACTGATGGCGCGAAAAGTAAGTTAATAGTGCTCAAACCTCCATAAGCCTTAATTTGTCTGTGTCTCTCCAAATATGTGACCCTGAACCAGAAAACTAGTCATAAATAGGCCTAGCACAGGTATATGTAGCTATAGCCAACAATACATTGTATGTGTCAAAATGATCGATTTTTCTTTTATGCCAAAAATCATTAGGATATTAAGATCATGTTCCTTGAAGATATTTTGCACATTTCATACCGTAATATATCAAAACTTAATTTTTGATTAGTAATATGCACTGCTAAGAACTTCATCTGGACAACTTTAAAGGCGATTTTCTCTGTATTTTGATTTTTTTGCACCCTCAGATTCCAGGTTTGCAAATAGTTGTATTTCGGCCAAATATTGTCCTATCCTAACAAACCATACATCAATGGAAAGATTATTTATTCAGATTTCAGATAATGTATAAATCTCATTTTCAAAACTGACCCATTTGACTGGTTTTGTGGTCCAGGTTCACATATGTATTTTGAGCAATAGGATAGCGCGTAAAAAGTTGCAGAAAATAATAAATGATGGCATGACATTTACTGTTTATACTTAAGTACTTCAAAATTAAGCTTTTTATTTGTTCTTAAAAGTACGTAAACTTTTACTGGTATACGTATTTTAAGTTCAGATATTCGTACTTTAACCAATTTGTGTTCGTCAACCTATGCTACAGATAAATGCACTGATTGCCAGTATTTTACAATAATTATCCATACTTCTATTAATACATCATTATATTGTTTCATCTTGGACCATAAAAGCGTCTGGATGTCGGGCGTGTGTTGTGTCACACCATATTTTTTCGAACCACTGTGGAACTACAATCTTCGTCACTGTCTATTATTGTTGTTGCAAGTATTCTACAAATGGTTATGAATCTCCGTGGGCCCCGCTTAAAAGTTAAAGCTAAAAATTGACTAAGTGTTAACAATATAATACAGGATTCGTTTGTTTTCACATCTCCAACCTGAAGGTATGAGGACTTCCAGATGAGGTCCATCTCAGGCTGGAGATGCGGACTCCAGTAATATTACTCTCTTCCAGACAGTGAGCCAGAGGTTAAGCAGGAACTCAGCCCTTGCTGAGGGAGTGTGTGTAGGGGTGTGTAAGTCCTCTCTTCCTCACGGCAGATTGTGCAGTGTTATAATTGACTCATCCCTCCTCAACGCAACATCGCGTATTTTTCATCGGCCTTTCATCGTCCGGCACTTGACGGTCGCCAATTGCAAAACAAAACCGTTTCATCAGAACGTTCGTACGTGACGTTGCCTCCGTGGAATTTCTTTCTAATCCGATCAATCAAACGCGCTACATTGCTTTGCATAACGGATTAAATTTAAAATGTGAGTTTCTAACGGCGCATTTGTTTTGTTTTGTTTTTTGTAATAAAAAGAACGTTACTCATTCCGTTTGTATTTGAATGTTAAATGACTCAACAGTTCAAAAGTTCAGATGAACGTGAGCACCTGCAGAGTTTCTCACTCGATAATGAGATGATGATAAGAAACCTTTTCTTATTTAAACAAAAATCGTCCTGTACTTAAACACAACTGGATCCTCAATATTATTTTCTCTGGAGCGAGTTGAATGATCAGTAAGCAAGAAGTTTAATTATAATTATGCAGCGCTTTCGGCTCATAAATATTAGGCAGTGAGAAACACGATAAACAATGGAGCTTAATAAATAAATCAAAGAATAAGTTAAAATAAAAAAACAACCATGAAATATTAATAATTGTAAAAAAAACTAATAATTTTCGTTGCTGTCTATATATTAAGGCCAAGTTCGTTTTAAAATTTGTATTTTTGAAAGAAAAGAAGTAAAGAGACGTTGCATAAAATTGTCAAAAAACAGATTTTTATTTTATGAGGGGAAAAAGGCTGCCGCTTGGATATTTTTTAAACATATTAAATAGGACTGATTGGGCATTTATTCGTCTTATTCTTATCATTATACTACTGTTATTGTAGGCTATTATCGTCGTTTAAAGTTTTTAAAAAATAAGTTGCGGAGTCAGTGATCTATCTTAAAGTTTTTTTCGCTTTGCCATATATTAAAAAACGTAAACAATAACACACCGTTTAATAATTAACAATTTTTGTTCTCTAAAAGATTGTTATAAATAATCTTCATTATTTTCCCTTCAACGTAATGAATTTCTTACGGCCGTAATGCTCTAAAAGGGTTTAATAAAATGCCCTAAATTATAAAAAGGGCAGCCGCATTTGTTTAATGCGTATTATGCGTCTGAACGAGGGAGAAAAAAACATTAAGTTTGATGGATGGTAATGATAACGCGGTCATTATGACGTTGTAATGTCAGGCACCTCAAAATATAGTCTCGAAAAATTAAATTAAAGACTATTTAACCGAAGCATGGAATTAAACGAATTCAAAATTTAAATTCCAATTCAAAACGGAGTTTAAATTTAATTCCACCTCAAAGAGTCCTTCAAATCTGCGTAGTACTGTACATGCAGCCAAAGTCTGAAGCGCATTTATTAACACTTTTACAGTTTCAAAGCTCATAAAAAGCCAGTCTCTGAATCATTGTTACCCATCCACCCAACTCCCACAAACACACACAGTTTATTGAGACTCCCAGCATGTATGAGTATACAGGGAGGAGTATTGTACAGGGAGAAGTAAATGAATGAAGTGTTACGCTCATCTTTCCTCACTAGCCCTGGCTCCTCCTCCTCCTCCTCCCGAGTCCTCAGAGTGCCTGTATGTGAGCTCCTGGGCCTCCAAAGAAAACAGACACGCAAGTAAGGAGGAACATCTCTTCTTCTCTCCTCACTCCATTCACAGCGCCTGCGAGAACTCGCCCCTGCTGGGACCTCTCGACCGAGCCCCCGTTTGCTTTCTCCCACCGTGACATGGACTATTCCAGTTGAAAGCGAAAAGCCTTAACGCTATTTTTCTGGCCGTGACCCAACTTGACTCAGCGATGACACCTTGACTTTGGATTTTTAGCACCGAACTCAAAGTCTCTGTTTTGTAAGTAGCCAAATATGGGTTCTGATGTACGTGACCTCAACACTCTTCTCCCTCCCGTGGCCCCGCTGCCCGGGGGCAATGGTAACTGCGCCCTGCCCGTGAGCAGCACCCCACAGTGGGCTCCGATGCTGGACTTTCACACCGGCGCTCCCTACAGCTCACTGGCCCCGCACTCCTTCATCAAGCAGGAGCCCAGCTGGGGTACGGCCGATCCCCATGAAGACCCTCACTGCGGGCTGAGCGCCTTCACCGTGCACTTCTCCGGGCAGTTCACTGGCACTGGGGCCTGCAGGTACGGGGCCTTCGGGGCCCCTACATCAAGCCAGCCTCCACCTAGCCAACCCAGGATGTTCAGCAACGGCCCTTACCTCTCCAACTGCATGGACAGCCAACCCAGCTCCAGGAATCAGGGTAAGAACCCTTGTTATTGCTTCTTTGTGAAATCATCTTGAACTCTTTAAATGAGTAAAACCATAATTTATTTATTTCGCTTTTTATATCATTTAAAACCATTAATTTATTTTTTTTAAAAGCATTACGTTTTACTAGTGAACTCTTACAAATAAAAGTTCGGTGACACTTTACATTAAGGTTTACATTAGCAAACTACATTTAGTTAACATGAACTAAAACGAACAACGCTTCTACAGCATTTATTAATCTTAATGTTAATTTCACCATCTACTAATGCATTATTAAAATCAAGTTAACATTAGTTAATAAACTACTAACATGAATTAACAATGAATTACTGTATTTTTACTAACATTAACAAAGATGTATTGTTAATTGTCAGTTCGTATTAGTTAATAATGTTAACTAATGACACCTTATTGTAAAGTGTAACTGGCATTGATGGTTCCATAAAGAACATTTTTGGAACTTTAAATTCTACAAAAAGTTCTAAAAGAATTTAAACATTATTCACACTAAGAAAAACAAAAATGATTTTTTTAAGAACTGTTCACTAAGAAGTTGTGAAACCCAAAATGTTTCTTTTATTGCGTCGCTACGAAAAACGTCCTCTTGAAACATTTATGCTGCCTTAATTCACATTTCGGTTTACATTCAGTTTGGATTTTGTCTGTTTAATACTCTAAATTCAAGCTTGTCGGCTTTTATGTTGCACCTGAAAAGCCAAAAGTAAAATTCAAAGATTCTGCTCTTTATTTTTAGTTGTGATATTATATGTCATCACTCTAAATGTCATAACATGTTGAAACTGGACCATTTAAATGACTCAGCTTTTGGCCTAAAAGTCACTCTTAATAAATTAGATGAAATGTCAAAGTAGGACAACAGTGTTTAGAAATATTAATCACACAAAGACTTATTTATTTTTTATTATTAATTATAAATACTGTTATTTTTAATTCAATTAATTACACATTTATACAACAAATATTTTTAATTAATTAAAACTTTCAGCATTATTTTAAACCCTCATTTAAGTCAATTTATTGACTCTAATATTTGAGGTTTTTTTTAATGTGAGTGCGAGTATTTTATTGGACACACAAGAGAGTAAATCATATAGTTTACTTGTATGAACTTGTTTAAGTAAATGAGTAAATGTATTCTGTGATTTATCCATCACCAGGGCCATCCGTTCACACATATTTGTCTGCCTTGAGTAATTACGTATCTCAGTGTTCCTGTATTTGGCCAAACACTTCCCAGTTATTTTACAGATATACTGCAAACACCTCATCACACAGGCGTTTAATGCATATGACTCATTACTGTGTCAGTGTGTAAGAGACTTCAGGTTACAGGCTTAGGGTTTCGACTTATGGGATAATAAAGATTTTGCAGTCAGAGAAGGAAAAAAAAATCTTCCTTTTAATGACAACAAACTTTGTCTGTTAAAACAAAGAGGAAATACTGTTGTTATTTTACTTAGGGTTTAATCGACATATTTACATAACGATGACTAAATGTCTGTTTGAATGCATGTCATTCAGTAATCATATTGTTGGAGACTGAAAGTAATTAACAGATTTAAAAAGACTAAATTTAAGTACTCCAGACGCCTAATGATTTTACACATCCTTGCCAAAATATGGATACTGTCAATAAAAACGGGTATTAGAAACACACACTGTGAGAGGGGAAAAAAAATGATACGTCGTTTGGACGCCTGCATTATTAGTTAAATAAAATTTATATTTAATATTTTCTATGCATTTTAGATACTTAGATAAAGTGATAAATATTTTTTACTAAACACCTTACAAAATTACGTTTTGCAGTGCTTTTAACAATTTTAATCCACGTTGATACTCCTATACTTGTTTTGTATCATTTTATTATTATTAAAAACTTTTAACCCTCTGTCAATAGTAATAAAATAAGATAATCAATAATAATAAATAAAATTGGACATGAGATCTTGTCTAGGTCTTGTCTGACTGAACCTAGACGTTTTACATTTTAAAAAACACCATCGTCTGACATCTGATACTCGTTTACTAGCGGTCAAAATTTTTGAACAGTAAGATTACAGCAAAAACAGTAAAATTTTGAAATACTTTTACTATTTAACATAACAGTTTTCTATTTAAAAATATATTTTAAAATGTCATTTGTTCTTGTGATTTTAAAACTGAATTTTTAGGATTAATACTCCAGTCATATGATCCTTCAGAAATCATTCTAATATGCTGATTTGCTGTTTAAAAATATTTATTGTTATTATGATATTGAAAACAGCTGAATAAAATTTCTTCAGGTTTTTTTGATGAATAGAAAGTTCAGAAGAACAGGATTTATCTCAAATAGAAATCTTTTGTAACATTATAAATGTCTTTATCATCACTTTTGATCAATTTAAAGCATCCTTGCTACATAAAAGCATTAATTTCAAGTTTTTGATTGCTGTAGTGTATAAAAGCTTTTTGTTTCAGATAAATGCTAAACTTTGGATTTTTCTATTCATCAAAGAATCCTGACAAAAAAAGTACTGTTTTAAATATTGATAATAATAATAATAAAAATGTTTCTTGAACATGATTTCGGAAGAATCATGTGACACTGAAGACTGGAGTTATGATGCTGAAAATGTACCTTTGATCACAGGAATAAATTACATCTTAAAATATTTTCAAATAAAAATAAGTCATTTAAATAGTACAAATATTTCACATTTTTTCTGTTTTTGCTGTACTTTGGATCAAATAAATGCAGGCTTGGTGAGCAGATGAGACTTCTTACTGTTCAAAAACTTTTGACTGCTAGTGTAAATCGCATTTTAGAAAACTACAGCTATTATTAATTGTGGGCACTGCCACTCTTCGTAATATCAGGCCACACTTCCAGCTCTTCGCTGACTCCCAGGTTAAAGCTCTTGCTAAGACCTGGTAGGGTGGAAGAGAAATGGTCATCTTTAATGAGTTTTTCTCCGTCTGAGGTGAAAGTGGTTGGCTTGTAATTAATGAAGATGGTGGTGGGAGACCGTGATTTACGATGTTCCGTCTGACCTGGGGTTACACCGAGGCATGATTCACCCCCTAAACCTGGTGTCGGCTCTCGGCTACACCGTCCTGCCAGCGTTTGTTTTCCCTCGCACAGCTTGTCCGCTCACCCCCGCTGGGGAACGGAGGGCTGATTAGGATCCAAGGAAGAATATTGCTATTATCTAGAGAGTAGCTGTGTGTTTCTGTTTAATAACAGCTAATACAGATTTGCTGATGATGGTTTTATGACACATGCGAACGGGGTCGTTTCCAACTCAACAAAAAATATTTGAAGTTGACGGAATAATTTGGCAATTCTGAAATTTCTAAAACATAAATGGTTTAAGAACAATATTTAAAATAAATCATATATTTCTTACTTCATTTATATTTCCATCTCAACTGAAAATATTTTACGTTTAATGGAGTTGTGTGTCCATTTCTAAAATTGATCAAATATAAATGTTACAAGATATGCATTTAAAATATATACATTTTAAAATATTTCCGACTTCATTTAAATTTCCATCTCAACTAAAAATATTTAAAGTTTTATGAGTTCTAAAATTTCTAAAATATAAATGTTATAAGACATACATTTAAAGTATATATTTAAACTATTTCTGACTTAATTTATATTTCCATCTCACCTGAAAACATTTGTTTACGGAGTAATTTGGCCATTTCTAAAATTTCTAAAATATAAATGTTTTATGTATTTAAAATATATACACATTTAAAAATGTATTTAAAATATTTCTGACTTCATTTCCATCTCAACTGAAAATATTTGAAGTTTACAGAATAATTAGGCAATTCTGAAATTTCAAAACATAAATGCTTTAAGAACATTAATTAAAATATATTTTTAAGTTCAACTGAAAATATTTGAAGTTTCTGGAGTAATTTCTAAAATATCTAAACTATAAATAAGATATATATTTAAAATATATAAATTATTTTTTTAAATATATATTTAAAATATTTCTGACTTCATTTATATTTCCAGCTCAACTGAAAATATTTGAAGTTTACAGAAAAATTAGAAAATCAGAAATATATATTTTTAAGAATATTTAAAAACCTATATATTTAATTTCATTTATATTTCCAGCTCAACTGAAAATATTTGAAGTTTCTGGAGTAATTTGGCCTTTTCTAAAATTTCTAAGCTATAAATGTTGTAAAATATATATTTAAAAAAATAATAATAATAAAACATAAATGCTTCTAAAACATAAATGCTTTCAGAACAATATTTTCAAAATATGTTTTAAAAAATTAGAAATATTTATATATTTAAAATATTTCTGACTTAATATTTTTATCTCAATTGAATATATCTGAAGTTTATAGAGTAATTAGGACATTTTTAAAATTTCTAAAATATAAATGTTATAAGATATATATATATATATATATATATATATATATATATATTTTAAATACTTTTGATTTTATTTATATTTCCATCTCAGCATGAAATATTTGATGTTTACCGCAATATTTGGCAATTCTACCATTTCTAAAATGCAAATAAATATTTTTCACTTCATTTATTTTTCCATCTTAACTTCAGATGCTTTAAGAACAATATTACAAATATATAATTGAAAGTAAATATTTATATAAGAAATATTTCTGACTTATATTTTCATCTTAACTGAAAATATTTGAAGCTTATTTGAAGTTGAATTTATATGTATATCCACACACATCAGACAATTCTACAATTTCTAAAACACAAATAAATATTTCTAAATTTCATATATATATATATATATATATTATATAAATATTTCTAACTTTATTTATATTTCCATCTAAACAGTAAATACTTGACATTTATGGAATAATACAATTCTAAAATTTCTAAAACATATAAGATCTCTTTGTAAAATCTATATTTTTTACGATTATATAAAAATAATATATTTTAAAATATAATTTTTTTTTTTTTTTTTTTTAAATATACATGCAATATTTCTGACTTCATTTATATTATCTGTCCTAGGTTACGGCACAGTTTCTTTTGATGGAGCCACAAACTACGGCCACACGCCTTCCCACCACACCTCGCAGTTTCCCAACCATTCCTTCAAGCACGAGGACCCTATAACGCAGCAAAGCAACATGGGTAAACACAAACACCCCATGCACTAAATTACACTTTATAGTGTTTTTATAAATGCACATATTGGAAAAGATTCCAATCTGCAAACACTTTCTGCGTGTTTGAGATCTTGCCCTTGCTCTTTGAACTTTCAGAGCGATCTCTGTAATGTCATTCAGGGGGCAAGTTGCACAAAACGTCCCATTGCTGAACAGTAAATCAGCCTAGAGTTTTTTTTCTCCCTGTAGTCCTCTCTGCTCTTACGCACGTCATGATGTTAAACATCAGCAAACAGCTAACCGGACGATTCGGTGTTCGTGGTGCCGCAGTAAATTGTGCCTGAGGTCTCCGCGCTTGTGGCGATGCGAGATGCCTTTCGGAATGTTTCGAACTACCATGGGACGCATTCACAATACGGGGGCCGGATGAGCCAAAACAGCGATTCTTCATTTGCACTTTGAAACGGGGAGCGAGAGGTCTGCGTGCTTTATGGCTTCAAAGAAAGTCAGCCTGTTGTTTTCATAACTGCTAAGTGTACTCGGCTGCGTCTCCATAACCCTCCCTCGCGCTCATATTCCCTTTGTAAGACGGACTACGCCACACATGCTCGATCATGCGTTTCCCTGGAACAGCAAAGTTATGATACTCTGAGCATCCAGGCATGGATATTTTCCAACAGGGACTCAAGACAAACAGAGTGCGCAAATGTTCATTCTCCTTAATTAAACTCTGTGGAGAATTATTAAAAACTAAATTTATTCAAATGCAATGTGGTTATCCTAGGAGTTATAGAGATGAAATATTAGAACATTTCTTGCTATTTAAGGAAAAAAACGTTTATTTTTCTTTAAAACTATTTTTTTTTTATCTCTTGCATTGTTACTGAATAAAGTCGTGTTTATTTAAAACAATTATTTAAAACTGTTCCACAGTTCTGCCATTTGAAGAGGAAAAACGTAAAATATTGACAAGTGAAAATATGTATAAAAAAAACAGAAGACACAAAAGGCATAAATGGTAAACATTAATATTTAGGCCTATTTTAATATTTTTATTTTATATATATATAATATATATTATATAATGTTTATAATAATATTCAAGGAATTTAATATCATCACAAGGAAACAGGAAAAATGTTAAATCCAAAAAGACAATTAAATAATACAAAAAAAAAAAAAAAAATTGTAACATTTTATAACAATTTACAATGTTTATACATTTATTTTAATACTCAGATGAATTTAAAACTATGAGAAAAAATAAGACAAATATAAAATCCAAAAAGACCATTAAATAAAACACAGGATAAATATTAAAGTAATACTAATATTTATTTTTGTATTTTGTATTAGTTATTAATTACTTTATTACTAAATATTATTTATTAAGTTAACCATTTTAACAGTATAATGTATAATGTTATATGTATAATATATATATTTATGTATGTATGTGTAATGTTTACATTAATGTCTACAATAATGTAAAATAAATTTTAAAATAATTAAAATAATTTTATGTCTTAATAATAATAATAATAATAATAATAATAATAATAATAATAATAATAATAATGACAAACAGCATGATTACAGCATGATACCCAGATACATTTGAACCTATGAGAAAAAAATAAGACAAATAAAAACACCATTAAATAATAATAATAATAATAATAATAATAATAATAATAATAACAAACAGCATGATTTATTTTAATACTCAGGATAAATAGGATAAATATAAACAGGATAAATATAAAAAAAATACTAATATTTATTTTTATTGTAATTTTGTAACTTTTATTAGTTATTAATGTTTTAAATATTAATTATTTTTACAATATTTGTAAAATCTTTACATTGTCTAAAATAATACAAAATTAATATAAAAATAATATTGTAAGTCTTAAATAATAATATATAAAATATAAAACCCCAAAGGACCATTAAATAATACACAGGATAAATATTAAAATAAATACTATATATATATATATATATATTTGTATTTTTATAACTTGTATTATTTGTTATTAATTACTTATTATTAAATATAAATAATTTTTACAACATCTGCATAATATTTACATCAATGTCTGCAATAATATAAAATTAATGTAAAAATAATATTGTATGCCTTCAATAATAATAATGATAATAATATATATAATATAATCCAAAAGACCATTAAATAATACACAGGATAAATATTCAAATAAATATGAATATTTATTTTGATATTAGTATAACTTATATTGTTACTTATTAATTACTTTATCATCAAATATTATTAATTATTATTACAATATTTGTATAATCTTTACATTAATATCTAAAATAATTTGTAAGGTAAATAACATTGTACATCTTAAATAATAATAATAATAATAATAATAATAATTACACAAACATCATAATTTAATTTAGTACTAAATTTAAAACTATGAGAAGAACATTTAATAATTATTTTTATAACTTATTATTAGTTATTAATTACTTAATTATTAAATATTAATTATTTTACAATATTTGTTTAATGTTATACACATGATAAATATTAAAATAAATACTAATATTTATTTTTGTATTTTTCTAAATGTTATTATTAGTTATGATTTACTTTATTATTCAAAATCGCAATATTGTTAATACTACTACTAATAATAATATAAACATAATAGCAGGTGTTTGCGTATAAAATCGTAGAAATCAAGTCAATGCCAGAAATAGATGCTATCAAAGGCTTTTCATTTATATTTCTGTTGCATTTCAGGTGACCAGCAGTATCCCGTTCCTCCTCCGGTATACGGCTGCCACACTCCCTCTGACAGCTGTACAGGAAGTCAGGCTCTGCTTCTGAGGAACCCATACAACAGGTACAGCTCCAGTCCTATCCATCACAAATAACATCTCAAGGCCTTCTGAAACATGTTCCTTACACATCTGACTCCTCTCTCTCTCTCTCTCTACAAGACATGTAGATCATTGCTGCTTCAGATATTTCTTAAATGCTTCCTGAACAGAAAAACAGACTTTGTGACATGCAATGGCCTATGTATCCAAAAAGATATGAAGGAAATGAGATACGAAATGAGAAATGAGTAATATGAAAGAAAAGTCATGCACATGGCCACCAAATTCTTTAAAAAAAAATTGTCCAGACAGGCTACAGACAGTACAACCGATAGCTGTCAGGACACACGGGGTGCAGGAAGTTCAAATCCAGTTCTGTTCAGCAACCAGGCCCATGCAACAATCAGAAACACATCAAAATCTGTTATGGCGGCTCCAAAAAGTCAAGCTGCCACTGAGCACGTAGAGGAAGTGGGGAAGTTAGGTAACAAGAGAAGGAAAAGGAGCACAGGATGTTCAAATAAAGTTTCTACAGGGCCTACAGTACTGTTTAAAAGTTTAAGGTCGGTACAATTTTTTAATGTTTTTTAAAGAGATGTGCTCACCAAGGCTGCATTTATTTGATTAAAGATACAGTAAAAGCAGTAATATTGTGAAATATTATTCTAATTCAGAATAACGTTTTTCAATTTGAATATATTTTTAAATGTAATTTATTCCTGTGATGCAAAGCTAAATTTTCAGCATCATTACTCCAGTCTTCACTGTCACGATCTAATATGCTGATTTGCTGCTAAAGAGAATTTTATTATTATTATTAATGTTGAAAAGAGTCTTTTTCAAGATTCTCTGATGATTAAAAAGTTAAAAAAAAAACAGCATTTATTTGAAACAGAAATCTTTTGTAATATTATAAATGTCTTTACTGTCACTTTTGACTAAATGCATGCTTTTCTATATGAATGAATAAATAAATAAATAAATAAATAAATGTTACTGCCCCCAAACTTCTAAAGAGTAATGTAATCTCCAATGCCTCGATATAAACAAAAATATTTATGGAATTAATAAAAAAAATAAAATAAAAAAAATTGTTATTTAAGAGAAAAAAAGTTTCTTTTTTTTTTTTTTTTTTTATCTCTTGCATAAATACTGTATCAAGTTGGGTAAAATAATTAATTTATTTACAACATAAACTGATCCAAAGTTCTGTAAAACTTAAAATAAAATTTAAAAACATGACAAGAAAAAATATATATATAAATTACAAAGACCATTAAAGAAGACACAAAAGCTACATTTTAAAAATATTCATTTTCATATATAATATTTTATAATTTGTTACAATTATTATATTAATACTCAAGTAAATAAAAAAAATTGTACAAATATTAAATCCAAAAATACCATTAAATAATACACAAAAGATAAACAAAAAGATTTATTTTTGTATTTTAATAACGTTATAATACTTATTTTTATTATTTTATATTAATACCATTACATAATACACAAGACGATACATATTAAAATAAATACTAATATTAATTTTTCTGGAAAAAAAAAACAAATTCCATCAGTATATAAGTGTCGGGTTAAAAATGCAAGTTGGTATAATTTCTAAAATCAATTAAAAAAAAAAATTCTTTCTTTATCTCTTGCATAGGTACTATATTAAGTCATTTTTATTTTATTTTAATATAATTAATTTATTTAAAACATAAACTGATTCAAAGTTTTGTACAACTTAAAACACTTAAAACCATGACGAAATATATACACAAGCAATAAATATTATTTTTTATAAATAAATTAATTAATTAATTAACACTGAAGTAAGTTTAACACCAAGACAAAAAAAAAGGGAAAATATTAAATCCAAAAAGACCATTAAATAATATACAAGAATATCTATTTTTGTATTTTTTAAACATGTTATACTTATTTTTACAATATTTATATGATTATAAGATAAATTTAAAACCATGGCAAGAAAATAAGATTTGATAAAATCAAAAACATCCATTAAATAATACACAAGATAAATATTAAAATAAATACTATTATATTATATTATATTATATTATATTATATTATATTATATTATATTATTTCTAATACTAATGTTATATTTTATAATCCCAGATTTTATCAATAGTGTCAGAGGTTAAAAATGCAAATTGGTATAATTTGATTAGACAGCCTATTGCCAAATCAAAGCTGGGTTCTGTCAAACGTGGTTAACAAAGGTCAAGTGCTGAACAGCACTGTGTACAACGCCAAGATAAACGGTTTAATCCACCACCCGGTTGCACTTTCAGACCAGCTCTGAATTCTTTCATTCTGATAAGTGGTTAACCGTTCTCGGTGGAATTCCCTTCGCAACTTGGGCTAACAGCGCGAGTACTACAGCCCCGAAATGATCTCGCATTCCTCGGATGCTTTCGCCATGTTGTTTTTCCAGCGCAGAGGGAACATAAAGATTCAAAATAACAGAATTGGGATGATAAGAGGACTTTGACTCAGGTCGAACCGCATTTTCCAGTTCCCGCTTCTCGGCGCTGTAATAAACAGCCTCCTAGGCGGCTGTGAATCCTCAAATCGCAACGCTGTGCTGCTTTTCAAATCAAATGCCTGGTACCTACAGCCCTGTATTTACACAGGCCTCCGGTTAAAACGGGTTTTAGGTAGCACGAGGTGGCTGGAATTAAAACATGGCCAAAGTCAAGTCAAAGTCAAATTAGGCTGCTGTTAATCTCAAAAGCAGATGTAGTGTACGAAAATGTAAACTCTTCACAATCTGCAGGCTTCCTGCATCTGCGTCTGGTGCGTCAAAAATGAAAAACAAAGATCCAGACCATGTTCACAGAGCAAAGCTGAGCAGGGGAGCTTACCAGACCATATATTAGATCGTAAAACAAGCTATTTTCAATTCATTTTGTATAAGCAAAAACTATGCAAATCAGTTGTTTGGTCAGTTTTAAGGTTTTATGGCTTTTTATTAATCATTACATTGTCATGGCAGTGGATTGTAAAATTGAATATATAGCTTAAAACTGCTTATCTTGTGGCTCTACATTTAAAACAGCAAACATTTTAACATTTATGGTTTGGCTTCTTCATATTTTGGTCTGTTTAAAGGAATATTTCAGGTTTATTTTATAAAAGCACATATTAATTCTGTTAAAAACCTGTGTGTTATTTGAGCTGCAATGCTGTGTTAATCATAATTTATAGTTATTTTAACATTCTATGATTTTAGAAATTGTAAAATTTATTGTAAAACTGAATTTAGCTTAAAAAAAGTTTTACTACGTCTTGTGGCCCTACATTTAAAACAGCAAACATTTTAACATTTATAAAAGCACTTATATCTAATTCAAAGTTTTTATGGTTTTAAGAATTGCAAAATTAATTGTAAAATTGAATTTAGCTTAAAAAAAAAGTCTTTTAACGTCTTGTGGCTCTACTTTGAAACATTTATGGTCTTGTTTCTTAATATTTTACTCTGTTTAAAGGATCATTCAAGGTTCATTTTATAAAATCACTGACATTATTTCTGTTAAAAACGTATATTATTTGAGCTGCAAAGCTGTGTAAATCAATTTTTACTGTCATTTTAAGGTTTTAGACATTAGGTTAAATTGGACATAACTTTACAAATAAATTATTAGTAAGCTTATTAAAGTCATATTAACACATTGTTTATTGTACATCTTGTGGCTGTACTTTTAGTACAATAGTATTTTAATGTTTAAGGCCTGGCTTCATTATGCATTTTATCCTAAAGGAATATTAAAGGTCTATTTTATAAAAGCACTTACATTAATTCTGTTAAAAACGTATATTGTTTGAGCTGCAAAGCTGTGTAAATCATAATTTGTACTGTTATTTTAAGGTTTTAGGCATTATGTTTTTATGGCAGTGAATCGTAAAATTGGATTTAACTTTACAAAAAAATTATTAGAAAGCAACTTTTGCATAATGCATACTAAAATCAACTGTGTAAATGTGTGTGTAGCTGTAAAATTTAATATAGCAAAAAAATTGCTTACTACGTCTTGTCTCTCTACTTTTAAAACAGTGAACATTTTAACATTTATGGTCTGGCTTCATCATATTTTACTCTGTTTAAAGAAACATTCCAGGTTCATATTATAAAAGCACTGACATGAATTCTTCTGTTAAAACCGGTTTTGAGATGCAAAGCTGTGTAAAATAATTTTTACTGTCATTTTAAGGTTTTATGGTTTTAGGCATTACGTAAAATTGGATATATCTTTACGAAGAAATAAATAGTATGCAATGTTTGCATAAAACATACATACTAAAATCATATTAACACAGTTTACTGTACATCTTTTGGCTGTACTTCTGAAACAGTGAGTATTTTAATGTTGGATCCATCATGTATTTTATCCTGTTTAAAGAAATATTACGGGTTTATTTTATAAAAGCACTGACAATAATTCTTCTGTTAAAATTCTGTGTAGTATTTGAGCTGCAAAGCTGTGTAAATCATAATTGGTACAGTCATTATAAGGTTTTATAGTTTTAAGAATTGTAAAATTAATTGTAAAATCGAATTTAGCTTAAAAAAAAAAAATCACATACTATTTTTTTCTCTGTTTTTTGGCTGTACACTTAAATATGTGTAACCCAGGACCACAAAACCAGTCATAAGGATCAAATTTATGAAACTGAGATTTATACATAATTTGAAATAATGAATAAATAAGCTTTCCATTGATCTGTAATCTGAGGGTGCAAAAAAAAAAAAAAAAAAAAAAAAAAAACTGAGAAAATCACCTTTACAGTTGTCCAAATGAAGTTCAAATGAATAAAAAATTAAGCAATCGATAATTTTGATCCATATAATCTATTTTTGGCTATTGCTGCAAATTTTACCTGTTAAAATTATACATTTTAACATTTTTGGTTTGGTTTCTTCATGTTTGTTTATCTGTTTAAAGGAATATTCCAGGTTCTTTTTATAAAAGCACTGACATTAATTCTGCTAAAACTGGTTTATTATTTAAACAGCAAAGCTGAGTAAATCAATTTTTTTTTAAGGTTTTATGGTTTTAGGCATTACGTTTTCATGGCAATGAATCTTAAAATTGGATATAACTTTACAAAGAAATGATTAATAAGCCTTTTTTGCATAATGCAAATTATGTTAACATTGTTTACTGTACATCTTGTGGTTTTACTTTTAAAATAATAGCATTTTAAAGTTTAACGCTTGGCCTATCATGTATTTTATCCTGTTAAAAGGAATATTCCAGGTTTATTTTATAAAAGCATTTACATTAATTCTGTTAAAAACCTGTGTATTATTTGAGCTGTGTAAATCAAGCTGTACAGTCATTTTAAGGTTTTATATTTTTAAGAATTGTAAAATTGATTGTAAAACTGAATTTAGCTTTAAAAAATTGCTTACTAGGCTTTTCTACGTCTCTACTTTTAAAACCGTGAACATTTTAACATTTATAGTTTGGCTTCCTCATACAGTTTCTACTCTGTTTAAAGGAATATTCCAGGTTCATTTTATAAAAGCACTTACATTAATTTTTCCAGTGTACCAGTGTATTATTTGAGCTGCAAAGCTGTGTCAATTTTTATTGTCATTTTATTTATTTATTTTTGGTTTTAGGTTTTTTTGGATATAACTTTACAAAAAGTATTAAAGAGCAATTTTTGCAATTTTTGCATAATGCATACTAAAATGCATACTAAAATTATAATAACGTCATGTATTTTATCCAGTTAAAAGGAATATTCCAGGTTTGTTTTATAAAAGCACTTACATAAATTCTTTTGTTAAAAACCTGTGTATTATTTGAACTGCAAAGCAGGTTTTATGGTTTTATGCATTGTAAAATTAATTGTAAAATTAAATATAGGTTAAAAAAATAGAATTTTCTGCTTCTTGTGGCTCTGCTTTTTAAAAAGTGAACATTTTATTATTTATGGTCTGGCTTCATCAAATCTTCCTCTATTTAAAGAAATATTCCAGATTTATTTTATACAAATACTGACATTAATTCTGTTAAAACTGTGTATTATTTGAGATGTAGAACTGTATAAATAATAATTTTTACAGTCATTTTAAGGTTTTAGGGTTGTAAGAATTGTAAAATTAATTGTAAAATTTAAATTGGCTAAAAAATGCTTACTAATCTTTTCTACATCTTGTGGTTTTACTTTTTAAAACAGTGAACATTTTAACATTTGTGACCCTGGACCACGAAACCAGTCTTAAGTCGCTGGGGTTTATTTGTAGCAATAGCCAAAAATACATTGTATGGGTCAAAATTATTGATTTTTCTTTTATGGCAAAAATCATTAGGAAATTAACTAAAGTCATGTTCCATGAAGATATTTTGTAAAATTCCTACTGTAAATGTATGAAAACTTAATTTTTGATTAGTAATATACATTATTAAGAACATTGTTTAATGAACTTTAAAGGCAATTTTCTCAATATTTAGATTTTATTGCACCCTCAGATTCATGATTTTTAAATAGTTGTATCTCGGCCAAATATTGTCCTATCTTAACAAACCATACATCAATGGAAAGCTTATTTATTCAGCTTTCATATGTAAGAATCTTATTTTTGACACTTATGACTGGTTTTGTAGTCCAGGGTCACATTTATGGTCTTCTTCATATTTTACTGTTTAAAGGAATATTCCAGGTTAATTTTATAAAAGTAATGACATTAATTCTGTTAAAACCTCTGTATTATTTGAGATGTAGACTTGCAAAAATAATCATTTTACAGTAATTTTAAAGTTGTAGGGTTTTAGGAATTGCTTACTGATCGTTTCTACGTTGCGTGGCTCTACTTTTAAAACAGTGAACATTTTAAAATTTATGGTCTGGCTTCTTCATATTCTAGTCTGTTCAAAGGAATATTCCAAGTTCTTTTTATAAAAGTACTGACATTAAAATTTCTGTTAAAACTAGTGTATTATCTGAGATGCAAAGCTATATAAATAATATTTTTTGCAGTCATTTTAAGGTTTTATGGTGTTAGGTGTTACATACTCATGGTAAAAATTGTAAAAATAGATATAAATTCACACAGAAAAGATTAATAAATTATTTTTGCATACTAAAATCATCAAAACCAATGCAAATTGGGTCCATTCGCTTTTTTAAAGAAGTCGTCAAAATGTAAAGAAGTCAAATGTATTTTTGAGGTCACCAACATTATGCCACAAATACTTGTGTAGGAATATACCCTTGATAATATGGCAAATTATTCATTTTTGAAACAATCCTAAAACATTTTCTAACACAACGGTGTCAAATTAGTTTCTTCAGGCAGTATTTTCTCCAAACAAACTCTGCTGATGCTGAAATACCATTATGTTTCTCGAGCAGTGAAGCAAGCAGTACCAGGTACCAGTTCATACGGCCGTACGCTGTTGCCTGTCTATGATGAAACACTATGATGTCAGAGTTGCTGTAGATAAATCCAAACTATGTGTTTGGGTGAGCACCTGGCAGGGAAACTAATGGTCCTACAGACATGCTTTTAATAACGTATGGCAGTTTTTTGGTCAGAGGGATGACCTGATTAACCGATCACCCCCGCTGGTGTGGGTAACCTCCTTTTTTTGTGCACATATGACACATTCATTCGCTGTTACCCAGGATGCCTTTGTCAAAAAAGGCTATTTTTCATTCACACATTCTTTACATCTGACAGTGGTTGCTGTTTTGTAAAATTAAGAGGGCTTGTAGTATAGGAAAATACTGTATATGCATATTTTCTGTAATAGCATTTCTGTTGTTTTTCAATCCCAGCAGTGATAATTTATATCAAATGGCGTCACAGTTGGAATGCATGGCGTGGAATCCCGTCAACCCTCTGGCGTCCACTATAAAAAGGTAGGTCGACTTGACCCGCTCTTGTCATGTAGAAAATTCTTTAGTGATTTGAATAAGCACACATTTGTTTTAGCTAAGAGAAGGACTTAAAATGTGCTTCATTTAAGCTGGTATTTAGACTGGGAACATAAAATGGGAATGTAAATTATTGTGAGGGCCTGATAATAAGTCTGAATTCAAGTTGGATTATGTGTGCAAACCACAATGGTTTGGGTTCTGTTTCCTCATCTGTATACCTCCATGGATGTTAGAAAACCGTTGTAAAGAATTTGAAAAAGAAAAAGATAAAAGTTGGATGACAAAACAAAATGTATTTATAGTATTAAACATTTAAGTTAAGGTGAAATGTCATTTCTGCACCTCTAGCACCACTAAACAGAATCGCAAAAATACTGGTTTCTTTAACACTCATCCCAAACGTTCGTTATTAGTTGGATAAAACAGTAGGTGTCAGAATTAAGAAGTGTTTTCTTGTTACAAACTGGTTCTATTTTTTCAAATAGCAGAACCAAGTGACATCTGGATTCATTAACTGTTATCACATACATTCTAAAATGTAAAAACCTGTACAAACGTTTTCACGAGACGTGAAATACGCACCAATAAGTACTTATCACTTCAGTTTACAACAGAAATGTCCACTGAGTGGCGCTGTAAGAATGTTTTTTTTCCCTGGAACAGATGAACGTACATACGATACGTTTTATGTGACGTTGGTTTTTGCATGTGTCACAGTTCTGATTTGCAATGTCCATTGAGTGGCGCTAAAACTCTAATGCTCCATGATGTTTTAAAATATCGTACCATCTGCACTACACCTAAACTTACACGATAGTATAAATAAAACTGAATGTGGCGTAAAAACGCAATTGCAAGAGTTGTTGTTTTTCGATCTCATCTTTCAGTTCTTTCACCCTGAGTTATGGTTTTCTCAGGATTCGTATCCAAGGATTCCGCATCCTAAGTTCAATTCCGTGCCGGCTGAGCTACCGAGCAAGCTTGTTACGACCAGAAAAATAAAACATATGGAGTAATAATAGCTATGTACAAAAACGACTGCAAGTGTTCGGTGTTTTACTGCCTCTAGTGGACATTTCTGTTGGAAATCTCGTTGTGTCTCGTCAAAAACGTTCCAACAGTCATGAGATCAGGCAGGTAAAAAACAATCAGGACGTTGGCGCCCTCTGCAGGCATTTGATGTAATGTATATGATTATATATGATTACATTGTTTTTATTACATTATTTTATTTAAACTGTTTTGTTCAATAAAACTAAAGCCGCAAAACGATTAGTCGTGATTAATCGATTTCAATTAAAAGTTTATATTTGCATACTACGTGTGTGTGTACATTATGTATATATATATATATATATATATATATATATATATATATGTATATACACACACACACATGTATATATTTAAAAAATATATGTATTGTATGCATTTGTATGTAAACACTTGTAAATAATTTATATTATATATAAATATTTTTCCTTAATATATACATGCATGTGTGTATTTATGTATAAATAAAATATATACAGTACACACAAATATAGTATGCAAACATAAACTTTTATTTTGAATCGATTAATTACAACAAATCATTTTGCAACCATATGATTACTTGCTTTTGATTTATTTGAACCACTTATTATTGCCTCATTGCTATTATATATGAATTTGTTATTCACTTAGGTCTATTTTTATTACCACTAAAAAGGCTCAACTGCTCGATTAATCGCCAGAATAATCGACCGATTTCTCGAGTACCAAAATAATCGTTAGCGACAGCCCTACTCATCAGTGTAGTCTGATTCTGAACAATTGCCTTGTGAATGAGTTGGTTCTTTGTAGTAAATTAATAACAGTTTAGTCTGATTCCTGAACAAATGAGTCTTTTTTTTTTACTAAAATCAAAAATGTACAGCTCAGCTAATGCAATCTGATTGAACGAACAACTTCTGAATCAATAATCATATGATTAGGTTTAGTGGTGGGGTTAGAGCTTATGCTTTATGCACTTTTTTCTGTAAAAATAGATTGTTTTCATACGACTCAAATTGTACGAATTCATACGCAGTAGCCAACTTCTAAAATATTTGTTTACTCATGAGATCTGGTTGCTGTTGTGCACTTTTCAGTAATATTAAGTAAATGTTCACACCAAACGTGAATTCAATTATTTGCGTGAACAGATTACATAAAACGTCAATGCAAAGACGCAGATAGAGGTGAATTCACGCTGGGCGATGTGAATGACATTAGGGCTGTAAAACAATTAATCGTGATTAATTGCATACAGAATAAAAGTTTAATAAAGCCTAATATACTGTGTGTAATTATTATGTATATATAAATACACAAAAATTAATTTATATATTTAAGAGAAATATTTTATGATAGGTATCTGGAGCATAGAAAACAATTAAAATCAGTTGTAGTGGTAGTTGTATTTTATTAGCAGAGACACTGCTTTATAAAAAAAAATTATGTTAGTGTATATATAGTAGTAAAATGTAACGCATCAACGCAGGATTAATACTCATCCACCTCTGGATAGCGCTGTGAACCCAGACGTGTCGACATTTGGCTTTCAGGCGTATTTGGTACTTCCACAACATGTACAAAGCAGCGATCATAGTTATCTGCACTTTTACTGACTGCGCAATGATATTCATGCGAGTGGTGCGAAAACCATCCCGCGAGTACTTTAGAGTGAGTGACGTGATGCACATATTCGCTTCACGTTTGGTGTGAACACACCATTATAGTCATATTTAACATTGAATAACTCAGTTGGACTAGTTTCACATGTCCATGATCTTTTCTCCGCAACTTTCTTCTCATCTTTCTGTTTGTGCCAGAGAGTTGAATGCGCACATGCAGAATAAGCCTCTGTTTTGTCTGGCTAGAGAACGATATCCTGCCATATATTTCTGCCAGTGGCACCTCAGCCTTGACCAGGCCGAGCGCCGGCCCGCCGGGAGGAAGGGAGCCGCGCAGGGGGGAGGTGGAAGTGCATCAGTGCACAATGGGACAGCCTCTACTCCCCACGGGACCCGAACGAGAATCCGCAGTCACGTTCGGCCAGGCGGGGAGGAGGCTGTGACCTCTCCCCCAGCCTCCCTGAAAGAGTCAGAGGAGCCCTGGGTGACGGAATGATTCATATGCTGACAAATGAGAGGTTTCGGTTGAGGAAAAATCAGACACGCTGATCGATCTCAAGGGGCTGACATGGAAGCGTTGCTGTGGCTCCTCAAGCCAAACTTAATCATTCCTGTATAAGTCCAACTATCTATAGCTCTTCGCATACCTCCAAATCCCATGCCTGTCGCAAGCCCAAGGTGGTTCGGCTTGGGTGAATGAATGAACTGTGAGAAGATTTACTGCAGGATGCTGTTTTGGACTGTCTTTTCTGTCTGGCTGGTCAGACAAAGAAAACGTTATACCTCATGAAGTGAATTTTGTGATATTTTGGAAAAGATCTTTACAGTAATGCAAAACAGTTTCCATAATGTGTGGTCTATTCTAAGCAGAGAAACATGGTGTGGAATTGTCCTGAGAAACGTGTATTTACAGCGTGATGTAAAAAAGCCATACCGCTGAGGTTCAGGCAGAAGTTCAACAGTGAGCAAGACCATACATTCCCCATTCATCTCTCTGACTGGCTCTACCTCAAATGTTTAGGGCAAAAATATTGCTCTTCGAAACAGGGAGCAATTTGCCCCAATGTCAAAATGAGTTACAAAGACATGACTCGGCGTATTTTATGGCTTGCAATGCCCTCTAAATGTCATCCAAACTTTGTGAAATAATACATGGAGAGATTTAGGAAGGACCGTATCTGCTGTCGTACACAAATAAAAAAGTAATGAGGTAGAATTACATTTTGTGAGCAGTTGCTTTAGCGTGAAGCAATTTTTGATGTTTTTATGCATCAACAGACAACTTTCAGTGCATTTAAGTTTAAAACTAAAAGATGCAGACAAATTAATTTGTTCATTAAGTGTATATTAAATTAGGACATTTTTAAGCTAAAAATAATGAAAATATGAATTCTTTTTAATATACACTATGTTAAAAAGTTGCTTTTAAATGTTTTTGAAAGACTCTCATGCTTACCAAGGCTGCATTAATTTAATGAAAAATACAGTAAAAACAGTAATATTGTGAAATATTATTA